>NC_138380.1:68539346-68576014 GCF_054177405.1 Leptonychotes weddellii | reverse complement strand
AGAGTTGTTGCTATTCTTTTCTTTGATCTCCTATTGAGTTTGTAGGTGTTCAGAATGGTTTGATCCCTATCCAGCTGAATTCCTGAGACCAGACGAAATCCAGTTCTCCTACTCCTCCGCCATCTTGCTCCGCCCCTAGGGCATTATTCTTGATCAGGTTGTCTTTCCTTCTACCAGACTGTGTTCTCTTTGAGGTCTGATAAACAGGTTTTGTTTTTTTCATTTTGCCCAACTGAAATTGTTTTTCTTCAGGGTTACAGAGAACTAATATCACTATTAATTTCTTTCTAAATCACACAGGAATTACCCAATAATTTACACAGAAGAAATTTTGCTAAGTGATTCTGTATTCATTTCCTCAGTTAGAACTTACAACTACACTAAAGTTATGGCAAATTATTCCTGCCATTTCCATTTGGCAAAAGAGGTAGCAGAAACTTGGAAAGTCTACGTGGCCACCCCAAATCATATAGTTAGTAAGTGGCTGGAATTTGATTCAAGTCAGCCTGATTTCAAATCCCATGCTCTTACTCATATTCTGCATGCTTCCAGTTTATGAGGCAGTTCTGGGATCAGTGAAAACAAGATTTTAAACAGCATATCTACATCACAATTAAGTAGAACACATTTCTTATTACAACCTAGGTTCACCAATAGCATTACTACCCTAATAAAAGCTTTTTGGTAAACGTCATTCTTAACCAAATAGCCTTGCACATTTTGGATGACATAATTATTATATACACATTACAAATCTGGTTCCTGAGAAAGGGAACTGTTTTAAGGGACTCAACAAAATTCTGTCACCAACAATATACTTGTGCTTATTAGCCTATGAAAAAGGAACTGAGTGACCCTTCTAACAGTATGTATTTTATTAGATCACAATACAGATTGGGCTTTGTTTATGAACTATTTCACCACTTTGAAATAAAAGAGGATAGCTCAAATGGCAAGCTTTCTGTGTTTGTACAAAGTTCTATAAGGCCAAGAACCAACAAATAGAATATTCTTTAAGGAAGAGTAACAATACTTCCATAACTTTGCAAGGTGGACTAGCTGTCATTCAAAAGAATTTGAAAAATAGTTAAATGGTGTATTTTGTCATTTGTCATTGTGAATAGTCAACCAGAAAATAAAAATAAAATGTTTAGCATTGAACCTGCCACAAAGAAATGATCTCAACAAATGAGATTTCATGCTATAGGGATTAGTGATGTTAATATTATTTAGGCTTCAAGACAGACTGCAAGGGATCTGCAAAGAAGATGCTCAATACATCTAATTCCTTTCCACTTTTTAATCTAGTAGCACATGGCTCTTTGTATTATTCAATAGTTCTTCAATACCTATTCTCTAACATCACTCCAGCCAACACCACTCAACTTCATTGGAATTTTTACGAGAGACTCATTTCTTAAAATAACACCACTTACAGTGAGTACTTTTCCAATAGAATATTCACGGGAGAGGACCAAGGTGGTCCCATACCAGAATGCCAGAGCATATGATGCATAGATCAGCAGGAAAGCAGCACCAATAGAAATGTTGGCCGTGATAGCTTTCTTTATCCCAATTCTCTTAGCTTCTTCTAAATTTTTGTTGTACCTGGGAGAAGTAACAAAAACTATCACATATACTCATAAATCATATGAAATGAGCTGAGATAGCATGATGGTTATTAAGTACTTAGAATGTGCCCAACCCTGTAGTAGGTGCTTACCACACATTTTCTCCTTTTGTTCATACATTGACCCTGTGGTGTTAGCACTGTTTTAATCCCTTCTTGTAGATGAGTAAACTGAGGCTTACTTATCTGCAGAGATTAAATAATTTGGGGAAAGTATTCTAAAGCTTCTTCTCTGGCCTTAACAATAATGAAATACATGAAATAATGTTTAGTAAACTTCCAGAACTTGCACTGTTTCATAGGCAAGACAAAAAGAAGCCATGAAAATATCCGTGTTTTCCCTTTAAAATCTGCATGCCTTTTAAGTTGAATAATAAAAAGCAGATATAAGGCTAAAAAGTTCTCAACACAAGTAAAGTCTTTAAACCACTGAATGTTTAAGGAAACGTTAAGGAAGATTCTTTTTCTTTTTCTTTTCTTTCTTTCTTCTTCTTCTTTTTTTTTAATGTGGGCCCCATTAGGTTATCTCTGTATCTCTTAAGAAGAATCTTCATAAATATAGAATTGAGGTAAAATTATTAGAGAAATAGAACAGATTATAATTGAGTCTTAAACTCTTTATCCTCTTAATCACATCTCCCTGGAACTTAGAACATTACCTTGCAGAAAGAAAAAGTTCATAACTGTAGAAAGAACTTACTTCCATATAAAACTAATATTTTGAGGTCTTTGACCCATAAAAGCATGACTATAAAAATATGTAGTATTAAATTAATTTTCTTTGGAAGAATCCCCTCCCCCCGACCCCAGTTGAGATGTACAGCAGAGATCAAGTTCTGCTCAGGTAAAAGTATGCGTTCCCTCTTGCCTTCGTGATTTTTTTTAACTAGCTGCTTTACCAGTTCAAAGCCTGCCAAATGAAACTTACATGACTCCTATATCCACTAAAGGCCAAATTCAAACAGAACTTTAGTGATAAAATAGTAACATACTATTAGAGTTTCTCTCTGCAAAAATGTGTGTCCCTAACTTGCCAGTTATAATCTTAGTGCAAAAAAATTATTTTTGAGTAACGTGTTTCAATGGTTGATCTATTTCCCACTTTTTGAGTTGACCTGAGGCAAAAGGTATTAGAAGGCATCCACAATACATAATTACAAATAAGGAACTTAAATGCATATGACTCACACCTTTATTGTTACTTTCTATCAGTTCTTGCTTACCTAAACTAATGCAGAACTCACTTCACTGATATGTTGTTGTACCATGCAGCCAGAAGAAACATTTTCAGAAGCAGCAGCAACAACAAGGAAGAAAATCATTTAGATACAAGAAAAGATAAATGAAAAAAGGAAGAGGGTAAGGAGGAAAGAGACATCAATAATACTACTTTTACACAGGCTTTCTGATTGGTGTTTTGATAAAAAATACCACACTACAAAATCACCAATTAAAACCACCTACTCATTAAAAGCATTAGTATAAGAATGGTAATTAAAGTCACAGTTCCTAAAATGGATTAGAGATACATAACAAAAATAGTGATGTTTTTAAAAAATTCTTCTTAAATATTATGAAAATATTTATCAGTGACACAAACAACCACTTACAAGAGCAAGAAACAATTTTAGTTAGGCAGAAAAATCAATACTAAGCGGTAAGACACACACAAGAGAGAAAAATATCATTTTAAAATTAAGGAGAATAAAGCTATCCTTATACTACGGAATTGAATTCATTCTGAATTCTGGTTAAATTTCCATTCCAAGAGAGCATCTTCCTCCTGCACCTGTTAATTGGAAGAGAAAGTCAGACTAAGACCTTAATTACTTGTCCATGCAAAAGCAGAGAAAGGAAGGGAAAGAACTAAAAAGAAAACTGAAGATTACATTTGGCCTATGAATAGTTTTAGCAATCCTACTTCCAAATTACATCTGAAATCTAGATAGCTGTCTCCCCTCTCCTGCCTGCAGTCCACATCAGGGCACCATAAGCCTTTTCACCCAGGCTACAACAGTCTTTCCACTGGTCTCCCTGCTTCCAATCTTTAACTCCTCTCCTCATTCACCAAACCAATTACAGGCAGAGAAATAATCTTAAAACATAATGTGGATACTCATTCCTTTGTTTAAGACCCTCAACCTCCTGTGCCCTTGGAGTAAATCTTAACTCCTCCATGGCCCCCACCACCTTCAACTGCCTCTCTTCTCCATCTCCCCTCACTCAACAGAGCTCCAGGCATACAAGCCTTAAGGTATCTTCTAGACCATACCAATGTTTGCCACCTCGGGAACTGTGGAAGACTCATCTATCCCTACTCCCACCAGGGTAGGCGTTTCCACATCCTTCAAGTCTCAGCCTAGATGAAAACTTCTCAGAGAGCCCTCCCCTGACTGCCATAAAGTAAAATTAATTATTGAAAACCCAGAGCATGGCATGTACGTGTGGTAGACACTGGCTCCATCTGTTGAATGAATGAACTTTCAAGAAATGGCCAACCTGGAAAGAAAATGAGGCGAGCATGTTGTAGTCCCAAATCTGCTCTTGATTTAAAGGCAAAACTAATTTCCAATTCACCAGGGGAGAATATCCTTTCAAAGACACATCCCAATAACTAATATCTTCTGAAGAAATGATGCGACACAGAAAATGCATCTCTGAATAGAGTTGTGTGCGCCCATTTGCTTATTCTTATAATAAAAATTTGATCCCCATCTTCTTTAGGAAAAAAAATAAAACTCAATTCATTTAAACTTTTCCTGAACTAAAATGATCAGATTTATCTGAGTTCTGAAGACCCCCACGATGTCTTTTCCCTCCTTACTAATGTTATATTCCATACATAATTATAATTTTTATTGCTAATAATAATCCCTCTTAAAAATGATCATATTCATCAAATTTAGGATGTCATTAATTGGGAGAAGTTAGTGTTATTCTGTTATTTTTTGTAGGATTAAGGAGTTTAGTAGGATAATCAATCTACAGCTGGGATCCAAAGGACTACGGCCTCAGTATAATAAGCACACACCCCAGGGAGAGTGACAGCAGGGAAACTCGTGTGTCTCAACCCTGGCATCAAGTAAAGGGAGGAAAAAACAACTCCCTGAGAATCTGAACCACAGACAATACTCATGCAGGTCTGAACTCTTAGACAAAGAATTTCACGTAAGGTGGTCTTAGGTTAATACCATCCCCAGTGAATGGCACAAGCAAACACAAATCCTGCCTGTAAGGACTGACTTCAATCCAGATCCACAGCAATTATAAGATGGCACTGATTGTAGAATTTATCTTAATTTCAGCATTGTGAGAGAAAAATGTGCATGTCAGAATCAATGCAATTCTATTTATTATCATTCATTGCTGGTTTCACAGCAATTTTCTCTGAATTGTGATCAGATGCCCAGGGATCTCACTGAGCATTGTTAGTCTGCAGAGTCTACTGGAATTTCTGTGCATACGATCATATCATCTGTGAATAATGACAATTTTGCTTCTTGTTTTCCAACACTTCTAGCTTTTATTTCTTTTTTGTTTTATTTTTATTATTCTTACTCTTACCTGTTTTGTTGGTGTTATTATCTAGTACCAGTTCAACATTAAGTAGAAATAATGCCAGCAGATATATCTGTTTCATTCTGTATTTTAAAGAATGCTTTGCACATTGCACCATTAAGTATGATGTTTCCTTATGTATCTCTGGTATATACTCTATATTAAGAAAATTAATTCTTACTCCTAGTTTTGAGTAAATCATATGTATTTAATGTTTCCCCCCCCACCCATCAATACAAACGTCTCTTCCTTTCAATCTGTTAATGTGCTTAATTATATTAATAGATTTCCTAATGTTAAGCCATCTTTGCACTCATGGGATAAAGCTAATAAGTTCAAGATTTTTTTTAATCTGATATTTTTCACATGGATTTGTTTAGCTAATAATTTATGTAGACCTTCTGCATCTATGTTTTAAGTGAATTTGCTTTATAATTTTCCTTTCTCATATATCTGCCTGATTGTGGCTTCGAAGTTACACTGGCCTCATAAAATGAATTCACAACTTTCAATATATTTTTTTCTCATTCTCTGAAACAATTTCTATTACATAGGATTATCTCTTTCTTCAAGTTTTGGGAGAACTTGTCTATAAAATTATCTGGACTCTCTGGGTTTTGCTGTGTATATAAGGGCAGAAAGTGGATATTTTTAACTTTGGATTTAATTCCTTTAACAATTGTAGGTCTACTCAAGTTTTCTTCCCCCTAAGTGAGAGTTTTAGCCTATATTTTTCTAGGATATTGTCTATTTCATCAGCATTTTAAAATTTATTGGTATAAAGCTGTACTTTTTTTAAAATAAAATTATTTTATCTGTAGCAATTTTTCCTTATTTATTCTTTTTTTATTCTTGATTAAATTTGCAAATACTTGGTTATTTATTAGTCTTTTTGAAGAATTAGTTTATGGATTTGTCAAGCTTCCACTTTCTTACATTTATTTTCTATTCTGTTAATTTTTGCTACTTATTATTCCCTCCTTATACTTCTTTTACTCTGTTGTTCTTTTTCTAAGTTCTTAATTTGGATGCTTAATTAATTTTCAGCAAGTTTTCATTTCTTCAACTGGACAGCCTAGTGGTTTCATTGGACTAAGATTCATTTTTAATGTGAAATCTTGTTTTGGGGAGAGAGCACTCCCTCGTTCACAGAGTTTAATAAATTCAGGCCCTAAGTGCACCTGAGGGTGAGGCCTGAGATTTTGATTTCTATAAGGAGATGCTCTCCCCCAGCTCAGAAACTAGGCAGAAGCAGAAAAGTTTTATTTGTCTCCTTGTGTTGGTGGACATATTCTTTCTCTGGTCCACCTTTCCACTGAGAAAAACTGCAAAAGAATCTGAGTTCAAAACTTCATTCTCTGTTTGCTCAAACAGAAACTATTCAGAGAAGACTTTTCTGAATCATCTAAATAGTACCCCCCTGACTTTAAAAGACTATTTATATCCCCAAATAATATTTACCCAACTGGTATATTAGTTTGTTATTTGTGGTTGTCTTTAGCCTTCCCCTCCCCTTGAAAGAATTTAACTTCCAAAGAGGAAGGGTTGTATTTGATTGGATGCTTGCCTGATCATTAAGCAAGATTTCCCATTTTATTAGTCAGACATATTTTAAGGCAAAAGCAAAGAATTGAGAGAGAACATAGTTATTACTCTCCTTTGACCTATGGTGCTTAGCTATCAAATTATTCTCAGAGGACATCTTTGTGGGTATGAAATATATCATATGAACAAAAGTATACTAAAAATGCACAGGTACAGTATAAAAAATAATTATGCAGTGCACACCCATGTCAGCACAACTGAGGTCAAGAAACAAAATACTACACCACAACTACAGAAACCCCCACTATGTGTCTCACTCTTATTACCCACACCTCTTCTCCCCCAGGAGTAACTATCATTCTGACTTATCAAAATTCCCTTGTTTTCCTTATGGCTCTACCAACAATGTATAATGTTCCAAAAAAATACAGTTTAGTATTTCCTAATATCCAAATACTCATACATTCGTAACATTAAAATACTATATCAGATTATGACATATATTCAATTGTAACATATATTCAATAGAGTCTGTCACTGTTCAGAAATCAGTGGATCTGATGCATATTATACACTGCAATAAATTTACCATCTACATTCTCAGAAATTTAATAAAAGGGGACAGTTGTAAAAAAAATACTAAACAGCACATAATAAAGATTTTGAAATTTTGTACAAATGTGCTTTTCAGTTATATTTTTATCTTCCAAATCATGGAGCATAACCCAGTTGATGAGGAGCCCCAGCAAGAGGGGAAACAAACCACAGATTAAAATGTATCCCTAGATCTTATACAAAATACTCATTTAGTCTTAGAGAACCAAGAATTGACTTAGTGGGGAAAAATTATCATCAGTTATAAAATATGTTTCAGCCTTAAGAAACTATTTTATTGTCACTACCCACCTAGAACATTCTAGAAAATGTTTTGAATTAGCAGATATAAGAAGAGTACAACTAAAATTACAACTTTTCCAGAATATGAAGAGCATATACAATGAAACAATTTAAAATTACTAGCAACTTAAAATAAAAAACTCAAACCTTTCAAGTTCTTTCTTTTGTCCTCCAAAGGCAATCACAGTTCTGATTGCCGCTAAGACCTCTTCAGCTACTGCTCCAGCTTTTGCATATGCCAACAGTTCTTTATCAGTAAATGAAGACAGTATCTGTTTAAAAATGCAATTTCAGATCATTTAAAATTTTTTACAAAGTTAATTTTGTCTTTTGTAAAATAAAAATAAATATATACACCAATGATCCGAGTATGCTAATGTATCTGTAGAATAAATTTGATTTTGGTCATGATGTTCTGTTTTTAAGTATATATATATATATATATATTCACGCTGTTAGCCACTTCAAATTCTTTTTGGACTGAGATAGTATACAATAATTTAAAATTCTTATTTTTTCACCAACTATCTCATGGATCCTCATCTAAATAAATAAAACTGGGACTTTGGGGAGATCTTAAATTTCAGAAAAGGAGGTATATACTATAATCATAAACAAAATGAGGGAAAAAAGGCATTAATTACATCAAGGAAAGGGACGGTATGAGCTGAACACAGCAATTGCTAATTGTCCTCTGGATCAGCAGTGACAAGGTGGTAGACCAGAAAAATGCAGAGGACCAAGCACCATGTGGTCCCTGGATTTCAAGGTTTTCCCAAGGCCAGGGGAAAGAGAGTGTTCCCCTTTGCTAGAGCTCCTGAGCAAAACAATATACTCAGCCACCAGGGAGGTCTTTATTTCATGCATGCTCTTTGATCCTTCTGATTGGTTCCTGAGTGTTTATTCTGTGGAACAGTATAGGGTAGATTATATACACAGGATCTCATTTACTCTACTCAGTTGCACAGTGAGGTAGATATTATTTTCCCTACTTTACATATGAGGAAATGAAGGGGTGAAAAAGTTAAAGTAATTTGATACTAAGTGAAATATCTAAGATTCAAGGGTGAGTCCATATGGCTGCAAAGCCTGAATTAACAGACAGGAAGGAGCGTGAACCTCTCTCTATCTGCAACCACGCACTGACATATGACCTGGGCTCCCAGAGGGCCCTATTGTGAAAATGGGATCAACTAGCATGTGCAGAGGACGATGTTACTATTTGTACCTGGAATGCCTTATGTAGTCAGCCACCGAAGGGTTACATGCAAGCAATTGATAATAAAGTTCTAATTAAACAGCACTACACTCTTTCAATAAGTAATTCCGAAGGATTTGCGTACTCATTTATACAAGTAGTATCAGTAAAAAGCTCAAAGTTGTTTTGATTTTAACAGTGCATTTCTTTTGCTGCATGTGAATGTAAAAGGAGATGTGATAGATTTAAGAATGAAACTGATGCTGCTGAGTTAACAAATGCATGACTACTCTGTGAGGAAATTGTGGTTAATTTGACTGACTTATGAGCCTGTTTTGCAGAGGTTGACAGACGATTGGTAAGACCAGCTGAGACGAGAGCAAATCAAGGAAGAATTCTTGCAGGGGCGCAAAAGGGATCAAGACTGAAAAAAAAGGAACCTCTTTGATGATGCACCCCACGGTCTCCCCACCTCCACCCCCGTCCTTCTTATGCTGACATTTAATGAACATGTGTCCCATGAGAAGGCATGATTCCTGAATGCACACACTTGGAAAGGAGGACACTTCCTTTTTTCCGTAGGTCCAATCACCTTATTCCATTCAACCTACACACCCTGAGACATCTTAACCCCTTATTCTTAAATACACCCCACAGTAATCCTTCGGGGAGGCAGAATTGAGAAATTTTCTCTCACCTCCTTGTTTGGCGTCCTGTAATAAAACCCTTTCTCTCTGCCACAAAAGCGGCGTCCGTATTTGGCATGCAGCCCATCAGGCAACAGACCCTTGTCCAGTAACAAGAATGGGTGGGTGAAGGCAAGTGAACATCCATTAACCATGTTCTATGTGCAGATATGGTGCCGCATGTACCCATCTTCTTTGGTACCCAAAGCAATAACCCACTTACGCACTAGACCTTCCTGACGTCTCAAAGCAACTAAAAGGAAGCAGAATTTGCCATCCAAAATGTACTCCTTTGGCATATTATTTTCATGGACTGAAGGTTTAGATCTGTTTTAATTTATGGTTACCCTCCTCTTCTTCTACCCTCCTCTCTTTCTCCTCTTCCTTTGAGATTCCACTGGTGACAAATGTTGGCATTTCTGTTATTGTCCCACAGATCCCTGAAGCTCTTTTCATTTTCTCTCTGTTTCAGAGGTCAGTGAATTCCACTGTTCTCTCTCCAGGTACAGATTCTCCACTCAGGGACACTGAGACAGTCCACCGTGACCCCTAGTTTTGCTGTTGTATCTTTCCGTTTTCTCATTTCATTTCATCCTGTTTTTTTAAAGACTTTATTTATTTGTTTGAGAGAGAGAGAGAATGAGAGAGAGGGAGAGCACATGAGAGGGGGGAGGGTCAGAGGGAGAAGCAGACTCCCCGCTGAGCAGGGAGCCCGATGTGAGACTCGATCCTGGGTCTCCAGGATCATGACCTGAGCCGAAGGCAGTCGCCTAACTGACTGAGCTACCCAGGCACCCTCATTTCATCCTGTTTTTAGATCTTCTACTCCATTGCTGATATTACCCAGTTTTTCTTATATTTTGAGAGAATTTGTAATTGATTAGTGAAACATTTTTATGGTGGCCGTTTCAAAATCCATGTCCAATAAATCTAATATTTGACTTATCTCAGTGTTAGTGTCAGTTCATTGTTTTTTGTTTTTTGGGTTTTTTTTGGTTTTTTTCTCATTCAAGTTGTGATTTTCTTGGTTCTTCGTATGACAAGTGACTTTTTATTGTATCCTGGACATTTTGTCTGGTATGCTAGGAGAAAGGGTCCTATTTAAATCCTGAATTTTAGCAAGCCGTCACCTTGTGTGGGCTTAGTTTGAAATTCCTGGCCTACTTGTGTGACCTGTGGTTCCAGTGGCAGTTTCCTATTCAGAGCCTTTGTGCATTATTTTGGTTAGCATGGTTTATCTTGAGATGCAGGTACTCTTAACAGCCTCTGTTTCTACTACCTGAGGGAGTGGAAATGGATTCTAAAAGGTCAGCCTACCAGCTATCTCTCGGTAGAGGCAGTGTGTGGGGGTTTCCCCTGCCTGTGCCCTCTGGCTGCCCCAGTGTCTCTGGGTGGAAGACACCAGTCTCCAGCATACTGGTCTAAAGCTGCTTACTGGGAAAGGAAGCTTACTGTGACTGGGTCCCTTCTTGTTCTTCCTTCTTGCCCCTGTTAGAGAGAAGAGCCAAAGAGTCACAGGGACAAAGAAGCTTCCCAGGCTGGGCCACATTTCTTTTTTAACATGGCTGCTAGCCAGAGAACTTGGGAAATTAGTCTGAAATCATACCAAAACTTTATGGCAGAGTAACGATTAAAACTTAGGTCTCCAGCAATAAGCCCACAGCTCCATTTATGAAATAAATAGTATCCGAAGCAATGCATAGTTATTAAAAGATTAACTTTCTGTCTGTTTTCCTAACTTAACTAGAACAGACATCAATGCATATTAAACAGTTCTTCAATAAATACGGACATGAAGAGTAAACAGAAAAACCAATTAGCACATAAGCTTTTGCCAAGTATTTCAGCTGACCAATAGAGAAATGCATTTTAACCACCTAGAGTATCATTTACACACTGTTACTCTCAGTAACAGATTAACAGAGTCCTCAGAACTTCAATTTCTTCCTGTGCTAAATAATACCTATACTTCAGAAGGATAATATGTACTTTCCTGACATAGTAGATGCTCAATAAATGGTAGTTATTGTTTGTAACATCAAAATAATATCCATCCTACAGGGTAAAATTTTTACAACTTCTTAGTATTTACCATCTGATTTATTTTGTGCTAGGCTTGACTTTGGTTGGCCCACCAGTATCTTATATGCTTTTGCCAAATGAATTTGTCATGCTTTCTCTAAGCTGTGGTGAACCCAACAGAAATTACAAACTGGACCAATCTCTACCACCACCCAGTCTTACATCAAATCAGTTTAAAATGAACACCACACCCAGCCTTGAAAGGGAAAATAAGTTTTACAAGATCATCAGAGGCCTGTGTGCAGAGGTGGGGAGGGCCAATGATACTGTTTTGCCTTCGTGATTGGGAGAAAAAACTGCAGGCTTGGATTTACATACATAGGGGACTAGAAGGTATCTATTTTTTGAAAATTATTTTCATACCAATGGATTTAAATATGTTAAACATTAGAGAACTATTTATAACACTGACACAACTGTTAAATCAATTTACAAATTAAACAAAACCTAAAAAACATTAAAATCAATAATGCTAGCTGAATGGGACATATGTGTTGTTTAGTGAACTTGAATCTTTGTGAATATGGAATTTTCTACAAAGTACACAGCTCTTTAAGAGTTGAGTGTGCCTTGGGGCCCCTGGATGGCTCAGTCAGTTAAGTGTCTGCCTTTGGCTCAGGTCATGATCCCCGAGTCCTGGGATCGAGCCCCATGTGAGTCTCCCTGCTCAGCGGGAAACCTGTTTCTCCCTCTCTTTCTGTCCCTCTCCCCTGGTCATGCTTTTCCTCTCTTGCTTGCCTCCCCACCTGAAGTAAATAAATAAAATCTTAAAAAAAAAAAAAAAGAGTTGAGCATGCCTTTTATATGAAGTCAGGGGATGAGATGTGAGAGCTCCTTCTTTCTAGCTTATCCCTTTCTCAAATAACCACATGGTACAGGACAGCATGTAGTCCTGGCAGGGGTAGGACTTAGTGAGGTTACAGCCACTTATTCCCACTGATTTGAACAAATTGAGGTGCTCCTACAGGTTCAGGACAATTTAGACCACGTCCTCAGGGAGGACCTGACGGACCTGACCAGCTGAGGATGGGGCTTTGCTGCAGTTTTCCTGGACATTTTCCTAAGTAGCTTATTTTAACAAATAAATCAAAGCACACCTAGCTAAAAGTCCAAATAGCCCCCACTATGAGCAAGGAGGAACTCTGCAGAGGACTGACCTATGGGAAAGAACAGCCAAAACATAACAGCCGAGTGCGCACAGCATACACAACAAACACTTCCTAATGCACCAGACCCTGGACAGTGTATGACACCTTCTTAATATAGCATTACTCTCAGGAACAGGAAACCTACAAAATGACAAGATAGAAGAATTCTCCTCAAAAGAAAGATCAAAAAAAAAAAGAAAGAAAGAATGAAAGAAAGATCAAGAAGAAATCAGAACCAGAGATTTTCTCAAAACCAATGTAAGTAATATATCTGAGCAAGAATTTAGAACAATAGTCATAAGAATACTAGCTGGACTTGAAAGAAGTATAGAAGACACGAGAGAAACCTTGCTGCAGAGATAAAAGACCTAAAATCTTTTCAGGCCAAAATAAAAAATGCTATAATAAAGATTAGAGCATAAACAAATGACATAGAAATTAAAAAAAGAACAGTAGAACAGATCAATGAAACTAGGAGCTGGTTCTTTGAAAGAATTAACAAAATTGATAAACCCCCAGTTAGACTACCAAAAAGAAAAGACCCAAACAAATAAAATTACAAAGAAAGAAGAGAGATCACAACCAACACCACAGAAATACAAACAATTATAAAAGAATATTATGAGCACTTATATGCCAACAAATTGGGCAATCTGGAAGAAATGGAAAAATTCCTAGAAACATATCAACTACCAAAACTGAAACAGGAAGAAATAGAAAACTTGAACAGACCCATAACCAGCAAGGAAATTGAAGCAGTAATCAAAAATCCCCCAACAAACAAGAGTCCAGGGACAGATGGCTTCCCAGGGGAATTCTACCAAATATTTAAAGAAGAGTTGGGGTGCCTGGGTGGCTCAGTTGGTTAAGCAACGGCCTTCGGCTCAGGTCATGGTCCTGGAGTCCTGGGATTGAGTCCCGCATTGGGCTCCCTGCTCAGTGGGGAGTCTGCTTCTCCCTCTGACCCTCTCTCCTCTCATGTTCTCTCTCACTATCTCTCTCACAAATAAATAAAATCTTTAAAAAAGAAAAAAAAATAAAATAAAGAAGAGTTAATATCTATCCTTCTGAAACTGTTCCAAAATAATAGAAATGGAAGGAAAACTTCCAAACTGATTCTATGAGGCCAGCATTACCTTGATTCCAAAACCAGACAACGATCCCACTAAAAAGGAGAATTACAGACCAATATCCCCAATGAACATGGATACAAGAATTCTCAACAAGATATTAGCAAATTGAATTCAACAGTACACTGAAAGAATTATTCACCACCATCAAGTGGGATTTATTCCTGGGCTTCAGGTAAGTTTCAATATCCACAATCAATCAATATAATACACCACATTAATAAAAGAAAGGATCCTTTCAATAGATGTAGAAAACACATTTGACAAAATACAACATCCTTTCTTGATAAAAACCCTCAGGAAAGTAGGGATTGAAGAACATGCCTCAACATCATAAAGGCCATATATGAAAGACCCACAGCTAATATCATCATCAACAGGGAAAAACTGAACGCTTTTCTCCTAAGGTCAGGAACACAACAGGGATGTCCACTCTCATCACTGTTGTTCAACATAGTACTGGAAGTCCCAGCCGCAGCAATCAGACAGCAAAAAGAAATAAAAGGCATCCAAATCGGCAAGGAAGAAGTCAGACTTTCACTATTTGCAGAAGACATGATACCCTATGTAGAAAACCCAAAAGAGGGGCGCCTGGGTGGCTCAGTTGGTTAAGCGACTGCCTTCGGCTCAGGTCATGATCCTGGAGTCCCGGGATCGAGTCCCGCGTCGGGCTCCCTGCTCGGCGGGGAGTCTGCTTCTCCCTCTGACCCTCTCATGTGCTCTCTCTCTCTCTCTCATTCTCTCTCTTTCAAATAAATAAATAAAATCTTTAAAAAAAAAAAAAAGAAAACCCAAAAGACTCCACCAAAAAATTGCTAGAACTTACACAAATTCAGCAAAGTTGCAGGATATAAAATCAACATACAGAAATCTGTTGCATTTCTTTACACAAATAGTGAAGCAGTAGAAAGAGAAATCAAGGAATCAATTCCATTTACAATTGCGCAAAAAAACCATAAGATACCTAGGAATAAACCTAACCAAAGAGGTAAAATATCTGTACACTGAAAACCATAGAACACTTACAAAAGAAATTGAAGAAGACACAAAGAAATGGAAAAACATTCCATGCTCATGGATCGGAAGAACAAATATTGTTAAAATATCTATATTACCAAAAGCAATCTACACATTGAATGCAATCCTGATCAAAATACCAAAATACCACCAGCATTTTTTACAGAACTAGAACAAACAATCCTAAAATTTGTATGGAATCAGAAAAGACCCTGAGTAGCCAAAGGAAAGTTGAAAAAGAAAAGCAAAGCAGGAGGCAATATAATCCCAGACTTCAAGCTGTATTACAAAGCTGTAATCATCAAGACATATGGTACTGGCACAAAAACAGACACATAGATCAATGGAACAGAACAGAGAGCCCAGAAATGGACCCTCAACTCTAAGGTCAAGTAATCCTCAACAAAGTAGGAAAGAATATCCAATGGAAAAAAGGCAGTCTCTTCAACAAATGGTGCCGGGAAAATTGGACAGCCACATGCAGAAGAATGAAACTGGACCATATTCTTACGCCATACATAAAAATAGGCTCAAAATGGACGAAAGACCCAAATGTGAGACAGGAATCCATCAAAATCCTTGAGGAGAACACAGGCAGCAAACTGTTTGACCTTGGCTGCAGCAACTTCGTATTCGACATGTCTCCAGAGGCAAGGGAAACAAAAGCAAAAATGAAGTCCTGGGACTTCATCAAGATAAAAATCTTCTGCAAAGTGAAGGAAACAATCAACAAAACTAAAAGGCAACCAACGGAATGGGAGAAGACATTTACAAATGACATATCAGATAAAAGGCTAGTATCCAGAATCAATAAAGAACTCATGAAAATCAACACCCAAAAAATAAATAATCCAGTTAAGAAATGGGTAAAAGACATGAACAGACATTTCTCCAAAGAAGACATACAAATGGCCAAAAGACACATGAAAAAATACTCAGCATCACTCATCATCAGGGAAATACAAATCAAAGCCATAATGAGATACTACCGGTCGGAAGGGCTAAAATTAACAACTCAAGAAACAATAGACGTTGGTGAGGATGCAGAGAAAGGGGAACCGTCTTACACTGTTGGTGGGAATGCAAGCTGGTGCAGCCACTCTGGAAAATAGTATGGAGGAGTTAAAAATAGAACTACCCTACAACTCAGAATTACACTACTAGGTGTGTACCCAAAGGGTACAAAATACAGATTCGAAGGGGCATATGCACCCCAGTGTTTATAGAGCACTATCAACAATAGCCAAATTATAAAGAGCCCAAATGTCCATCTACTGATGAATGGATAAAGAAGAATTGGTGTGTTTGTGTATGTGTGTGTGTGTGTGTGTACGTATGTGTGTGTGTGTATATATGTATATATATATATATGAATATTACTCGACTGCCAAAAAGAATGAAATCTTGCCATTTGCAATGACGTGGATAGAGCTAGAGTGTATTATGCTAAGCAAAATAAATCAGTCAGAGAAAGACAAATGTCATATGATTTCACTCATATATGGAATTTTAAAAACAAAATAAATGAATATAGGGGAAGGGAAGGAAGAATAAAATAAAGAGAGAGAGGGAGACAAATCATAAGAGACTTAACTATAGAGAACAAACTGACGGTTGCTGGAGGGGAGGTAGGAGGGGGATGGGCTAAATGAGTGATGGGTATTAAGGAGGACACTTGTGATGAGCATTGGATGTTATATGTAAGTGATGAATCACTAAATTCTACTCCTGTAACCAATACTACACTATATGTTAACTAACTTGAATTTAAATAAAAAAATAAATAATAAAATAAAATAAAACCAAGTATCAAGTAGAGTCTAGGTCATCATGTGATATAAAAATAGCCTTCCACCATGGTGGGGGGGTGAAGTGGGGACAGTATAAAGTCTGGATTTACATGCCTTACCCACCTTTGCCCAGATAGCAGCTGACAGTCCAAGAACAGGACTGATGGCCAAAATCACAAGGGTTAGCTTCCAACCACGTGTAAATCCCACTATAAAACCGATGAAAAACGTTGCTATTGACTGAAAGAACATTCCAATTTTGTCACCAATTCCTTCATTGATTTTGGAGACATCACTAAAAGAACAGCAGTGTTAGAAATAAACATGAGAATTGTAAACAGAGAACTGAATCCATTCAGCTGTTGTGTTCTGAGTGTGGGACAATTAGTTTATATCCAGGATTTTGCTCAGAAACTTCCTCAGAAAATATCACATTGTTGCTCTCCCACACCACTCTCGGATGACTTTTTTGAGTCGGGCAGTTCTCCCTCATTCATTGCTAATCATGCAAGTCCCCTCATGCCCTGCCAGGGTAGTGGGAACCAAAGGATGTGTAAGACATAGTTGCTGCTCAGAAGGAATTCAGTCTCATAATAACTTCTGAGTTATGCATTAATATCTCTGAACAGATCTGATAACATCTCTTTTAAGTAAGAATAAGAACCGTGTCTGAGTTAAACATAAAACGAGGTACTTACTCCGTGAGCCGGTTGTTAAGCTCCCCCACATCATGCACATCAAACCAGCCAATCTCCTGTCGCATGATGGCGTGAAAAAACTGTTTCCTAATTGTGAGTATCTGTCTTCCAGCGGCCAGGCACCAGAAAGAGACCTGGATGTAAGCAGCAACCAGGACTCCAGCCCCGATCCCACTATAATAATAGGCATACCTGCAAAGCAACGAGAACACTCCACAGACGCGGTTTTCCGATCACTGCAGCTTTCCCCCACAGACTACTCATACTTATGTTCTCAGTCACCTGGCTACCTTGCCATCCTTAAATTAGAAGGAGTGGTGATAGGCAGAATTGGTGGTTGGCATCCAACTACGTCTACACCAATAGAGTGGGATGGTTAGCAGTGTGGCTTTGGCTTTGGCTCAAATCCCAGCTCTTCACTTAACTGCTGTATCATCCCAGGCAAGCTGCTTCACCTTTCTAAAGCTCAGTCTTCTAACTTCTTATCTGCAGTGAAAGGCGGATAAGAGTAGTAAGGCAGCAGTGCGTGACATGAGCTTAGGCCAGTGCCCGGCATCTAGTAAGCTTCAGAGGATATGCCAGTTACTGTGAAAGACTTGTTTGTGCCTTCAAGGATCACAGCATCAAGTAGGACCAACCGCTGTATTCCTGTCTACTTATATTGCCTTGGGATCAGTTGATGAGCACTTTGAGGTGGTTACTGCACGTTGGAGAATAGAAAGAAGCGACAGAACTTGTCAGAAAGTGGAACCAAGGGGCACCTGGGTGGCTCATTCGTTGAATGTCTGCCTTCGGCTCAGGTCATGATCCCAGGGTCCTGGGATCGAGCCCCACGTCTGGCTTCCTGCTCGGCAGGAAGCCTGCTTCTCCCTCTCCCACTCCCCCTGCTTGTGTTCCCTCTCTCGCTGTGTCTCTCTGTCAAATAAATAAATAAAATCTTTAAAAAAAAAAAAAAGAAAGAAAGTGGAACCAAGAGATGGAAATGGTCCCTTGGCCTTCTGGAAGAACACAGAAGCCAAATAAAAAGTATTTTTACATCATCTGCCCAACTAGCCTTCTTGAGTTACCCTAAAATGCTTAATGAATCAAATAGCACACCTTTAAGTTTAAACTCGAACAATAAAAAGCTTGACCATCTTCTAAAACCACCCTTGATCATCTAGAAATAGTGAATTTATGTTTCTTTGCTCTGAATCTTTATATTTACAAAAAGCAAACAAGTCTTGCACCTTACTAAGCGAATTCATTTTTAGGTTAAAGACAAACATTCTAAAATTAAATATGGGATTCCAATATTCCCAACTTTACAAGTTCACTACTTGCCACCTTCCAATAAAAAGGCTGGTATGAGCCAAGCCGTGCAGAAGCTATAAAAATGATTACATAATAGCCAGAGAGTCATGGATATTACTGTTCACATGACAGTGTTCAACCCAGCAGGCATCTTGGTAAACACATCTCCCCCAAGCTATTCCTTGTGACTACAGTGTATTTATCTGGGATGATGTAATGAGAATACTAAATTTCAGCTAATAGATAATTCAGTAATTATTATCCAAGCATTAATGATATAGCAAGAAATAGCTCAAAAGAAACCCCACTTAACAAGTAGAATGCTTGAGGAGTTAATGTATTCTAAACCATCAGTCCACATTAATTCAAACAAAATATATTTATATTTAAGCATTTGTAAGATGATTACAAGGCACTCTTTCATCTTCCTCAATATAAACAAAAAAAAAGACTCTCCATAGGAATATGTACTTCTCATCTTTCAAAATATGATCAGGAGTCTCTATTTTCTTCAAACCTAACAGATAATTTACAGGATAATGTGGAATCATCACCTTCTGATTAACCAACTCGTACCTTTGGACATCTCCTATAAGCTGTTTTGGGGAGCAAACTTCAAGATATATAAATCATTAACAAAAGCTTCCCAGGGTGAATAAAGGTCAGAGGGACTATATTTATTCTGGAATGCTTTGTTTCATTGTTTAGAATTTGATGCTGTGTTAAAGAAAAAACTGTGTTAACTGGCCTCATCATACCATGACTAAAAAAGTCCAGGAAGCAAGTTAATAATTACAAAGCCAATATGTGATTCTTAATTTAACATTTTTAAAAGCCACTTTGAACTCCTCTAATCTCCCTGTTATGATATTCTATATTTACAATGCATATATAAATCTATAAATCTAATCTAGGCTTAACCTTAACTTGAGAACAACTCATGCAGCAAATTCTTTTCTTAAAAAAATAAAAAATTTTATATTGTATCCTCCGAGAAAACTAACAGTGGTATTATTCTTAGAAGTCTGATTCTTTATTATAAAAATGCAAAATTTTATGCTACAAAAATACAATGCTACAACTGGATACAGAAAAGCTTAACAATAGTAAGGAAAATGTCTAATTACCTGGTCATTTCCTCCTCCAGAAGGTGGATGAAAGGTGCATCGTTCATAATACCTATATCACCACAAAACAAACATATACCATTATGTCTCTTTGTTCTCCATCAAAAATAAGCATATAAAAATGAATCAAACTTGTGTCACTTAATAATTTACACAAAAATAGGTCAAACTGATGTTTTAACTATGTGAAAACATTATGGCATCCATTCAAATGCTTCACTGTTGGTCACGTGCAACCACACACACACTTAATTCAGTGAAGCTTCTTTGCAAGAAGAAATCCACATTTATTAAGAAGCACTGTGTCAGCCAGAATACTGGTGTCCATGAATTAAAATATTTTATGAAATACCACTCTAATATGACACAGAGAAAACTCTTCCCT
This sequence comes from Leptonychotes weddellii, assembly GCF_054177405.1. NCBI lineage: Eukaryota > Metazoa > Chordata > Mammalia > Carnivora > Phocidae > Leptonychotes > Leptonychotes weddellii. The sequence continues at coordinate 68,555,830 of NC_138380.1, read as the reverse complement.
AGGGCCTCTATCCTGATAATTAAATATCTGCATACTTGACACTAAAGCACTTAGCATTTAAAATCTAACACTGCATTTTTCCAGCTTTTATTTTTACTTAAAAAACATAAAACACAAAAGTTTATATAATAAGCACCACCAAGCTCACCATGCAAGATTAGCAAATGTCGACATTTTTAGACAAGGTACATTAAAACTTCAACACCACCCATCCAACACACACACACACACACACACACACACTCTACTGTTCAATATTTTGGTGTGTATTTTTTCAGTTTCTTTAACTGTATGCATGTCTACTCACACATAAATGCACATACATGCTTGTTTTAAAAAAAATCACGGCCCACAATCATTGGCCAATTTTCTGTCAATCTGTGTGTATAAACGTGTATTTCCATTTTTTCAAAGTTGGATCTACTTCAGTTGTTTCCAGTGTTCTACTGTTACAGGCAATGGGGCATTAAACATCCCCACACATGTATATTACATAGGAATGTATAGTATATATTTTTATAGGATAAATTATCATAATCAAGGTTGCTGGACCGATGGGGAAGCACACTTTAAATCTGATAGTCATTTCAAAAGTTAGGTCATAATATAAAGGGCCTCGTTCGGATGAGTCTGATTTTGACAGGCATGGGAAAGGGGAGGAAAAGTTTTTCTAGCAAAGGGAGCAATGTGGACAAAAGTCCACCGCATGTTTGAAAAGGGAGTAAGCCAGTTTGGCTGGGGTGTGGGTGTGTTGTATGGATGGGAGAAGGTGGGTATGGGGCTAGAAAGATCATCTGGGCCCCACAGGTAAAGCATATAAAACTAGTAGTCACTCAGCGGTTTGAGCAGAAGAGGACGTGATTAGAGGCGGGGTCGAGGATGACGCAATGCACCTGGTAGCAATGTATAAGAGTAACTGGACTAGAGAGAGACTGAGCAATGTGAGCTACTGCAATCACATAAGCACAGAGGGTCTAAATGAGAACAGAAAAGGGGCGCCTGGGTGGCTCAGTCGGTTAAGCGACTGCCTTCGGCTCGGGTCATGATCCTGGAGTCCCGGGATCGAGTCCCGCATCGGGCTCCCTGCTCCGCCGGGAGTCTGCTTCTCCCTCTGCCCCTCACCCCGCTTGTGCTCTCTCTCTCTCTCTCTCTCATTCTCTCTCTGTCAAATAATAAATAAAATCTTTATAAAAAAATAATAAATAAATAAAGTTTCATTGGGCGCCTGGGTGGCTCAGTCGGTTAAGCGACTGCCTTCGGCTCAGGTCATGATCCTGGAGTCCCGGGATCGAGTCCCGCGTCGGGCTCCCTGCTCGGCGGGGAGTCTGCTTCTCCCTCTGACCCTCCCCACTCTCATGTGCTCTTTCTCATTCTCTCTCTCAAATAAATAAATAAAATCTTTAAAAATAAAAAAAAATCATTTAAATGAGAACAGAAAAGAGGGAAAGTACCCATAAGATTCAGAGAAGAAGTTACAGGTTCTAGGAACTGCTGAAACAATCAGGATCTAAGTATCTGGAGCGTGGTGGTATCATGGTGGGAAATAAGTCAGCAAAAAGTAAATAAATAAATAAAAGCAGGTCTGGTCAGATGTGAGAATATTACTGGTTCAGTTTTGAAGATTTTTATTCTGTGGTATCCGGAACATTCAACTGAAGATGTCCAGTAACTACTTAGACTATAGTGCTCCCGTTCTGGAGAGAGTTCTGATCTGAATGATTTAGGAGTCATGTGCTGGAGGCCAGAGCTAAATTCAGGAAAGAAAAAAAGCCATCTCTCCTTACATGTGAGGACAGGGTAGGGGCTAAGGAGAAGAGGGTGACCAAGCACAGAACCCTGGGGAATTTACATTTAAGGGTAATACAGAAAGTAAGGAAGTAATAAAAAGATGCAGAGGCGACCGTGCTAAGCACGTAGCAGAGAACCTGGATTGCTCCATATTGCCTTTGGCAAGGCAATAATAACATGTGTCCGGATTGATTTTTTAAATGAGTTATGAGATTACTTTTGCTCTGTATTTTCAAGGATAAAATATTAAATAACTAGCTGAGTGAGGGTTTTTCTCCGCATGAGTCTTAGAAGATCTCTCATTAAGGGTTTTCAATTTTATCTATCTAGCCAGGAAATGTTTCTAACTGGTATTAATTGTTGCTAGTGTGTATTACTCCCAAAGCAAGACAAATTTCCAAATCTAACTCGAAGTCTGTTTTCTAGTCATTGCTACTACCAGTTTTCTCAATTCTAGAGGTAAGGAACCAAGAGAATTTAAACAAATGTTCTTTGGTAATGATGGCTTCTAGGTCCATCATTTGAAAAGATTACTGTTTGAAAAGTAAGAAACTATGTTAAAGGTCAAAATTGACTCCTTTAAAAGTTTTTGTACGATACATGTATGTATCGTACAAAAACATAAAGGAGTCAATACATACACATGTATTGTACAAAAACATAAAGGAGTCAGTGTACACTGTATGTACAATACCATAAAATATATGTGTGTATATATGTATCTCTACATGTATATGCATACGCATGCATAGATTCAGTCGTCAGACTCAAACTTCAGCACCAAGTGCCTTTTACTTGTGCTTCAGTAGGGTCAAACTGTACCAGTCAGGATAACAACGGAGCATTCAGATCATCTGACGGAGATAATCTCTACTGACCAATGAAATAAAAATGCTACATACATTGGACTCCCTCCAACCAATTTTTCTTTTCCTCCGATCAAATCTTGTTAATTAAAAGCTCTCTGGCCCCAGAGATTTTTCCTGCCTCAATGAGCTTCTCACAAAAGGCTCATCCTTAGGCATGCCTTCACAAAATCAAAACTTTTTTTAAAAAGGTTTATTTTGGAGAGAACGAGCGAGCATGTGCATGAGTGGAGGGACGGACAGAGGGAGAGAATCTTCAAGCGGATTCCCCACTGAGCACAGAGCCTTACACGGGGCTAGATCACATGACCCTGAGATCATGACCCAAGCCGAAACCAAGAGTTGGACGCTCAACTGACTGAGCCACCTAGGTGCCCCACAAAATCAAAACTTTAAAGCTGAAATTAACAGGAGAGATCCTATAGTCCAGTGACTTTTTACTTGTATGGATCTCAAGGGTTACTGCCCAAACCATTAGTTATAAAGAAGAATGTTTAAATAGTATCCAAATATTAATACTGTTTTTCAGTGGGAAAAGCCAGAAACTATATAACGTGTGTGTGTGTGTGTGTGTGTGTGTGTGTAAACCTAACAATATCAACCAAATAATGAGTACAGGAAAGCCAAATATTTAAGTGCGCCTTTTGTTTTAATAAAATACTTGCTTAGACTCTTGCTTCTCCTTCTCTGGCTTCCAGAACCTCCTTCTCCTGGTTCCTCCATGACTGTGATCCTTTTTAGTGTCATTCACTGGTTCCTCATGTTCTCCCTCTCCCTACAAGCTGGTGTTTCCCAGAACTCCATGCACACTCCTCAGCCACTTCCACAGCTTTAGGGATTCCCATATCTGGACTGGAGCTATTCAAATCCTCTCCTTCCTCAGGGTCACTGCTCTGGTTCTGGGCCACATCATCCCTTACCTCTACTCTAATAAGAGCTCCTAACTGGTTTTTCTACCCAATCAGGTCATTGTCATCAGATTTTTTTTTGCAAACAAAAATATAATCATATTGGGGCACCTGGGTGGCTCAGTCAGTTAAGTGTCTGACTCTTGATTTGGGCTCAGGTTATGATCTCAGGGTTGTGGGATCGAGCCCCGCATTAGGCTCCACAATGGGCATGCAGTCTGCTTAAAATGCTCTTCCTCCTTCTCCCTCTGCCCTTACCCCCTCATGCTCTCTCAAATATATATATAAAATATATATATAGCCTTCAGTGACAGTCGCTGCATCAAGGATAAAGTCCAAAATCCATAACATGTCATATTAACACCTTTTCAGTCTTGCCACAATATATCCCTGGCAGGATAACATTTTTGAAAGGTCAATGAATGGGGCACCTGGGTGGCTCAGTCATTAAGCGTCTGCCTTTGGCTCAGGTCATGATCCCAGGGTCCTGGGATTGAGTCCCACATTGGGCTCCCTGCTCGGCAGGAAGCCTGCTTCTCCCTCTCCCACTCCCCCTGCTTGTGTTCCTGCTCTCGCTATCTCTCTCTGTCAAATAAATAAATAAAATCTTTAAAAAAAAAAAAGGTCAACAAATGATTTTCCAAACATTGTCTTTACCCCCACACCTTTCTCATTTCAGTACTAGGGCGTTGTGCAGTCACTGTCTGGAGGGAGGTCTGCTGCAGCAAAAAAAAAAAAAAAAAAATAGTGCCTAAGTTTTTTCTTGGTTTCTGTGCTCCTGAAACCTTTACCCTTGGGACTAGAAAATACACAGAGCATGACATAGTATTTTGATTAAATGTCATGAGGCTGAGCTCCACCCTTTTAGACTAAAGAATATTTTCCACATATTGAGAAGAGATTCAGTAGAGAAGTGATGACAGCTTTCTTCCTCCAAGCTTTTATTCATTCTCCTCTCTCTACCTGGAATGCCTTTTACCACATTTTTTTCTTCTGATAATGATTCCTCCTCCATGAATAAGCTCAAATATGACCTCCTCTCAAATGGCTTACCCTTAGTAGAGTGATTCATCTTGTCACAGAACTCCAGAGTAACTGACACATGATTCAATTTACTAAGTCAATGCTAGAAGTATGGGGGTCGATATCTGTCTCCTCCTCCCACTCCCATTGGTGTGAGTCCCTGCAGAACTGGACTGTCTTGGTCATCTTTGTCTCCCCAGTACACAGCCTCTGCTCTAACTGCTGTAACCTAGCCTGTTCCAAAGGTTTACAAGCGGTTTCACAGACCTACCACACATGTAGACCATTGCCCAAAATATTCCATCCAATCATTCTGTTTTGTATTTAAGTATCTCATATAAGATTAAAAAGAGATATACTAGGGGCGCCTGTGTGGCTCAGTCATTAAATGTCTGCCTTTGGCTCGGGTCATGATCCCAGGACCCTGGGATCGAGCCCCGCATTGGGCTCCCTGCTCAGCGGGAAGCCTGCTCCTCCCTCTCCCTCTCTCCCTGATTGTGTTCCCTCTCTCACTGTGTCTCTCTCTGTCAAATAAATAAATAAATAAAATCTTTTTTAAAAATTTTAAAAAAAAAGAGAGAGAGATGCACTAAACCAGTACCTTACTACGCAAGCAAGCCTTCAAAGAAACCGTAACTGAACAGTGCCCACCACCATGATTAAAGACTCCATACCATTTAGGGATCACATTACATTGCATTTTTATCTGACCCAAATATCTCAATATGTTTAATAATTTTACCTACCGAACACTTAAGAACAGTATGAATAAAAAGTATGAGACATAAATACACTTGCGATTTCCTAAGTGGTAAAAGGAGATTGTGTTTTAAGGGTGATTGTCAGACCATCTCCCACAGAGCTTTCACATTAGGCACTGCTTCAGACACTGGGGACACAACCTAGCACGAGAAAGCCATTTTGTTCTAATCTTGGTGGATTTCTGCGCACGCAGGAAATGCTTTTACTTTCAGCCCCAAACCTCATGTGACGGGGCACCACTGCTGAAATTTCTAAGATAGCTCTTCCCAGGAACTTCCTCTTTTCCCCTCTATGCCTTTCTTCCCACTTGACAAGCTGTAATAAACAAGTAATCCAATAAATCAACAAGATAATTTTTGAGTAATAAATCTTGTCGAGGCAAGCGACAAGGCTAGAGTGACTTTCAGGTGGGTTGGGGACAAAAGCTCTTTCTCAGGGAGAAGTGAATGATAAGAAGTCCTTACAGAGAGATGGACAGTTTCTGCAACACCCCAAGCCAGGAAGGAGCCAGGAGTGCTCAGAGAACAGAGAGAAGTCTGCTACGGGTGGGCTGTGCTGAGTAGGTAATAAGCAATGAGACTGATGGGCAGGAGGGGGCGGGGTCACGTGGTCCATACTGGCCAGTGTAAGGAATTTCTATTTATTCCATGCAACAGAAAACCACTGAGAGAGCTGTGACCTGACTTGGGTTTGTAAAAGCTCACTGTGACAGTGTGTAGAGAACTGGATGTAGCCGGGCAACAGTGGAGTTAGGAAGTTAGAGTCGTGTAGGCAGCAACGAGGCTGACTCCGTGCACAGGTTACAGCCAGAGATATGTGCGGTGGGCTCTACATGGAGTGAACTCAGCACTGCGGCCAGGGGGTAGCAGAGCAATTAGCAGAGATCCTGGCTCTGAGCTCCCTCCGCCTCTTTCAACCAAGGAAGCCTGTCCATGAAAAAGAAGTTCCATGAGAGACATTATATACCCAGCGGCGGTGGGGGCGCGGTATGATGAAAGAAGAGTCAGTAAATCACAGAGTGAGATGATCCACAAGGTGCATCCTCGCTCAAGAACAGTAGGAGTCCAATTCTTCCAGTCTTCATGTACAGGAAGCTCCGTCAACCATGTGCAAGGGGAATTTGGACTTTTTACCTAGATAATCAATCCCTCTGGCATTGGCCCAGGCTAAAGCCTGCCACGCAGTGAGGTTGGGCTTACTGCAGGTGACAGGTGACTCCAGGAGCGACATTTTCCTCAGGTGTGCTGTTTTCACACCCCTGGCCCAAAGAGCTATACCTCATGGCCGCCCTGCTTGACGTACCTATAAGCAAATCTACAGGATGGCATCTTAAGCAGAGAAAAGACCAAGAGAAAGATTGTCTGCCATAATTTTAGGCCAAGTTTGAAACCACTACTAGAAGAGTGGACAAAATATCAGATTAAAAGGCAGCTCTGTCAACTGGCAAGCAATTCCATTACGGCTACATTGCTTCAACTTCCTTGGCCTTGCCTTCTACATCTATAAAATTATGGGTTTGGGCCAAGTTCTAGGCTTCTTTTCACCTACAAAATCCCACGATTCAATCTTTCATTAGGTTCATCCCATTTCTTAGGTATCTAAAAAAGGTCAATTATTATCTGTATATCTTTTTTTATGCTGTCTTTATTATATATTGTAGAGATGACATCATAGCTAATCTACTTTTTGGCTTGAAAAAGCATTCTCCTAATAATAACCAAAAAAAAAAAAATCTGGCTACATTGTACTACTATTCTAGAAAAACTAGCCATATCTTTAGTGTTAATACAAACTTCAAAGACTGCCACACTGAACAGTATACTTCCAAATATGTTGTCAATATTGGGCAATCAATTTTCCAGAAATTTACGTCTAAGAATTTTTCCAGTGAAATGGTTAGGGGCAGAGGAAAGCCGTGAGCAAATGCAAGACAACAGTTCCATTATGGAAATTTTTATGAAATACTTAGAATTCAAATATTATCTATCATTCTATTTTGGAGCATACACAATGTGGCCTTGAGGACATACATGGCAATGTTTTCTTTGTGTACACCAAAGTCTTGAAACACACACTCAATATCTGTACATGATTTATACACTCATAGTGTAAGCAGCAAAATACAGGTATTATTTTGAGGATAATTTTACAGATAGTTTTATGTTCCTCATGAGTTTTAGAGCAGGGAAATGGAAATGATAAATATAATGATATATATGAAAATAAGCTCTTTCCACTTTCTGCTTTTTGTCTGAATTATGAAATTGTACTAGATTTTGAGTGACTCACATTTTCTCTATTCCTCAGCCCACAATGTGGTAGGAGACTAAACAGAGCCAACCATAATATAGTTATGGAGAAAGAAAAAAAAACATCAGTGTGGATGTACTATAAATGGAAGCATTAGAGACAATAAATAACCAAGTGTTTATTGAAAGAGTATCTTGGGCTGATAACTACCACAAGACATGGAAAATATCCTCCATGTCCCTTAATTTCTGGATCAGCATGTCATCAGTGTCTTCCTTTCTGGATGTCCCTCCGTTTCCTTCAGTGCCTGGGCTTGGGACCAGTCTACCTGGGCTCGAATCCTCATTACCAACTCTATGACCAGAGGCAGTTTAAATTTACTCAACCCTCTGGACCCCTGTCCTAATCTGTCAAGAATAAAGGAGTCAATACATGTAATGTCCTAAGAACAGCACATCTTAAATGCTCAATAAACGTTAGCTTTAGTTATTGCAAACGATTGAGTCTTTTCTCAAGGCTTAAGGCTCCCACGCTTTCTACTTTTCTCTACATCCTATCCCAGGGGATTTAAGATCCCTTTCACTAAAATATTGCCAATTCTCTAGTCTTTTTCTGTAGGCCAAGATTCAGTCTTATTTCTTCAACTGCCTGGCTGTCATTTACACTTGCACCCAACCTGTCGCCTTCAACAGAGCATGTCTAAAATCACAATTGTCTTTATCTGGGCTCATTTCCAGAGAGTTGTCAGTCTCCTGAGGAAGATGAGAACTCACAGAATACCACAAAAATTCAGCAGTGGTTAAGTGCTGTTCACCAAAGTTGTATGGCAGGATCAGAGAGTTCCCTAGGCCCAAGTCATCAGAGATTTTCAGGCAAAAGCAAATTCTAAAAACAAGATAAAGATGGATGGGAGTAGGGTGTCAAGAAATCAGGTCCACAACCAAAAGAGCAGGACAAAGGCCAGTGTCTGATAATCAGGACAAGACAACAGGAGAAAAGAAAGACCCCTCATAGGGGTTTATTGTAGCAGCAGACAAGGATCTGCTCACTCCAAGTTTTTTAGAGCTGTCTAGTTAAATCCAACGTTTAGTGTAAAACTCTCAGGCTTTGAAGAGCCTTAGCAAATCCAAGCCTCCTCTACACAAGGAATACTTCTTGTCCAACAAGGAGGATCTGGTCCTTATTCTACCCCGATGGAGAGGTAATGAGGTTTTACAGGGGGAGGGCAAAAGAAGAAAGGTCAGAGCATCAGGGGTCCTGGGAGTCCAGTAGATAGGCTCTCCCTCCAGAAACCTCAGAGAGCTCATTTGCTCTCATCTCTAGGACCAGCATCAAAACCTTTGAGGCGTCCCCACAAATGATCTGATATCTGGAAATCTGAATCTGCAGACAAGCAGGTTAGTGACAGGGAACTGAGTGTTCCAGACTAAAAATTACAGTACAGATTACGCGCTGCTTTTGAAAAGACATGGAAGGATAAACAGCAGGGTAGTGACAGTAAGGGGTGGTGTTGAGAGGAGGACACTAACTTATTTTTTACTTAATATTTATTTTAAAAGAATTTCACTTGTTACATAGAACATGTTTATTTTGTGCAGGAGAGAGACCTGGTTATCACCTGCTCTTGGACGCCTCCCATGATTCCTATATATGGAGCCCTTTCTCTCCTTTCCCAGGTATTTTGTATATCTCTGTATCACAGTACTAATATCCGACTACATTTGTTGGTTCATGTGTTCATTCCTCCCACTCTACTAAGTTTCTTGGGGGTTGGGAATGAATACTTAGGACATGTACTGTGCCTGGCACATGGACCAGCTTAACACAAATTTACTGATGTAACGGTTGAAGATAATAACCGCCCCCTATTCAATGCGCCACCTCAGAGACTGGTGATCTTTTACTGAAAAGAGTCAGAAAGGAAATATTTTTGGCTTTGGGGACCATATGGTCTCTGTCATAACTATTCTACTGCTACCAGTGGGGTGTGAAAGCAGCCACAGAAAATATGCAAATGAATGGGCATGGCTGTATTCTATTAAAACTTTATTTACAGATATTGCAATTTCAATTTTATGTAATTATCACGTGTCACAAAATATTATTCTTATGATTATTTTTTCCAATGATTTAAGAATAGAAAACCATCCTTTAGCTCACAAGCAGTACAAAATGAGGCAACAGTCCAGATCTGGCCTCCCTTGGGCCATCGTTTGAGAACCCTTACCTTCCCAGAAAGGCATGGCTAGTGGTCCACAGTTACTAAGGAAATGCTGCTGAAAGGGACAATTATCCACATCTATAACTGAGTAACTCTAGGTATGTCCCAAGCTTTAAACAATAATAAAAATTGAGTATCACAGAGTTCTATAAAGATGAAATGATGTAAAGAACAGTATCATCATGGCAAGTTATGTAGGTTCATTTGTGAGGAACATGGAAGGATGAGTTTACTGATGATACAGCCACTGTAATGACCATTTATTGAGTGCTTTTTAAATATCTAGACCCTGTTCTATGAGTCTTAAATGACGAATCCATTTAATTTTCACAACCACTCCATGAAGTAGGTTCTACAGCTAGTCAACTTTTTTATAGATAAGGAAATTAGAGTATGAAGAAATCCCCCAAAACTCAAAACTAAAAAATGGTAAGGGGGGTGCAGTTTACAGCCAGGCAGTCCAACTCCAGGGCCTGATTCCTAACAGTTAAATATGTGGTACCTCCTAAGAGCTTGACAGAAGCACACTTCAAAGTTTTCCCAAGATTAGAAGAGTGAGAAAAATGGGAAGATGGGCAAGGAATGCAACGTGAACTACAACCCCAGCTGGAAACCATGTGATGCAGGCATCTATGAAGAAGCCTGCTGTGACCAGACCGTGCAGCCATTCTCCAGCCCAGGAGACTGATCAATAGGCAGAAACATGGGCCTCTCAGGGAGCTAGTCTCTGCAGCTGGACTACCGCCTGGGAACTCATACATGCTTATTAGATAACTGAATCTGAATACTATCCATCTCAACATGTCTACAGGAGGTAGACATGGGAATGATTAGTACTCCCAATTAAAGAAATAAATTATTTTTTCATAAAGTAAGAGACAATTAATATCCGGGTGATGGAGATACAGTGTATAAAAATGTTAATGCAGTTTAAAAAAAAAAGACCACTGGACATTACAGTAGTTGAGGATCAGAATAGGCACAGATATGTGCACCTGGGTGGCTCAGTCGATTAAGCATCTGCCTTTGGCTAGGGTTATGATCTCAGGGTCCTGGGATTGAGCCCCACATCAGGCTCCCTGCTCAGCGAGAAGTCTGCTTCTCCCTCTGCCCCACTCCTGTGTGCTCTCTCTCTCTCTCAAAAAAATAAAATAAAATCTTAAACAAAAAAGAATGGGAACAGATGTACACATAAGGTCTGCTGGCCTACCAGAGAGTGCTCTAAGATTTGATTCTTCCACTGTAATGTGGTAGGAGAACTAACTCCAAAGAATATTGCCAAATACAGCATGCGGAGGAACCAATAAATTTAGAGAGCACCGAGAACTTCCTTTGGGTGAATGGTAAAAAAAAAGGGGCCATTCCAAGGTGGTACATCTTCTGGCAGCTTCTTCTGAATGCCATAAAGGGACATAATAAATCCATAGGATTTTACATAGTTCAAACATACTATAAAATATTCTGGCCCAACTCGTACCTGCATTCACAGATTTGAAGTAAGCCTGCCTCAGGGTAAACAATGTGTTCTTTAGAATTACAAAAAAGGGGTTTCTAGGATCCATAAAGACCCCAAAATGGTATGAATATGTATATGCACACTTTTGGGGAAAGGATTTATAACATTCATCAGGGACTAAAAGTTGAAAAAGCTATGTGAATATCCATGTATTCTCAAGTGTATTCTCAAATAGGCGTTTTCAAAAGTTCTACCCCTTGAGTACCCACCAGGTTGTAAGTCTTTGGGAAGCTGAGTTTAAATCAATCGAGGCTTGACTAAAGGTGACATGAGAGCTCAGAGCTATCAACCAGTCCCTCCTCAATCAACTGTGAATGTGAGAGTGTGTGTGACACCAAATCTTTTCAGTAGTCCAATCACTTTCCTACTCTCCTGGAGGACTCTTTTAGATCTCCTTTCTTGATCAGCCAAGTGTCTTACTTCCTACTTCACTGAGAAAATTAAAGTAATCCCAAGAAAACTTCCACAAATTCTCACCTCCTCATCAACTCAGCTTTGGACACTGGCACTCACATGCTCTCTCTTTCCACACGTTACTCTGGATAAAGTTATCCATGCTTCTACCTAAAGCAAGTATTTCCTTTTGGGCATCATATTCCATCCTTTGTCAAGGACATCATGCAAACAAATCTCTTCCCTCTCTCTCAAAGCATCATTTTCTTCTCTCTTTGGGATCATTTCGATTAGCATGCAAACAAGCTATTATTTCTTCCATCCTAAAACACACACACACATGCACATACGCACACACCCACACAACTTCTCTTGGCCATATTTCTCCAAAGAGCCCAACCTGTGACAATAACCAAAATTAAGTTTCTGGTATTTACTGCCCAAACCTACTCTCTCTCCACCCTCCTTATCTCAGTTGATTGTAACTGCATCCAGTTTATCCTGTTTCTCAGGCTACAAATTTTAGAATCATCCTAGACTCCTGTCTCTGACACCCATATCCATTATGTCAGAGAATAAGATTCCTACTTATCATTTGACGTCTAGATTAGGTGGTTCTTTTACCTCTTCTGAAACTTCCTGGGATCTTTCTGACTTAACAGAGCTGTCTTTTTCTACATATCTCTGCCAACACTTCCAATGTGGATTCTAATGCTTGTGAATATTATCTTCTCAAACTCATTACCAGTATGAACTATAGCTCAGATCCCTCCATCTCCCACACAAGTAAACCCACTAGTGTATTTCATAAGAGTTAAACATCGCTTCTAAGTAACAGATTTTTCTTTGAGTTTCCAATAAAATCAGTGCTGCAAATAATACTTACTTCCATTAGTTGTGTTTGGAAAAGTTGTGTTTCTTGAAATTCCTGCATTGGCAAAGCTGTCTGTCATGTCTCCAAAAACCAGCATCATGAGGGGGAGTGCAGCTCCGTGGATGATGGCAGCCATTGTCCCCACCAACATATACAACCTATCAAGCCAATTTGAATAGCGAAACTTAAAAAAAAAAAAAGAAAGAAAGAAAGAAAACGTAAAGAATAGGACCAATTAGCACAGTTTCATGGATAGTTTGCTCTACTTTCCAAATATATCGAAAATCCTAACATTTCTCAGACTACTACTACTACCATCCTGGCCCAACCCAAACAATTATAATAACCTAATTAGAAATGGGCATTTGGCTCTTCTATTGAGTTCTGACCTACTTTTTCATATTGGACTCAGTTTGTCTTCTTTTCTGATATATGAGGTTTGATGAGATGGATGGGACATTGTGGGAAATGGTAAAAGTTTTTAATGGTACAACTATAGAAATATGTATTTGTTGCTCTGATTTCCAAGAATAGAAACCACTTTTCATCTCAAGATTTTTTTTAACCAAGAAAAAATCTTGACTGCCAAAGGCCCCTCTGAGGACACCACTGAGGAAATATTTTGCTGCTTTATGAAAGCAGCTTGAGTAAAAGAAAAGATCTGCTGCATAATGAAATTAGCATGAATGTAAAATGATCTGAATGCAATTAGGCCTCAATAGTAAGAAGGAAGGAGAAAGGAAGAATCAGTTGCACGCTTCCCAAAAAAGAGATTTCCTGAAAAGATAGAATATGGCCATAATGACTGACTTGTGGAGATGTGCATAATCTCTTTAATCCTAGGCAAGTCAAAAGTAAAGACAGACTTCTCTGCATCCAGAAAGTGATGATAAGAAGACACAGTAAGGGGAATGGGCTCAGGGCTCTTAACAGTCCACTTGAGAAGCAATCAATACTTTGCCTGTATAATTCAAGGAACTAGTTAAGGACCAAAAGAAAAACAATGAAAGAAAACGGAAAAAACAAAAAACAAAAAAGCACCAGAGACAGATGAAGTCTTCTGTGGGGGTTTGTGGATAAAACCCAATGCAGGTGGCTGTCCTGTGGATGCATGAGGTAGAGTCAGCAGGTTTGTAAGCTAGGGAGGAGAGTGAATAAAAAACAAATCATAGGTCTAGTCAGGGGACATAAACTCAAACAAAGATCAAGATCAGGCAACATAAAAGACATATCAGCAGAAAGATTTTAGAGACAAAGAGACAGAAGCTAATCTTAAAGTTAGCTAAAAAGGAACTTACAGTAGTAACAAGTAGAAGTAAGTATTAAATTGACAAGTGGAGAAATAAATAGCAGAATGGTTCTTGGCAGTAGTGACTGGCAGTCCATGAAGTAGGAAAGAACTAGTAAAGCTGAGTTATAAAATTAGCAAAAATTCGGGGTTAAGCATCCAACTCTCGGTTTTGGCTCAGGTCATGATCTCAAGCCCCAAGTCAGGCTCTGCACTCAGTGTGGAGTATGCTTGAAGATTTTCTCCCTCTGCCTCTCCCCCACACATTCTCATTCTCTCTCTCTCTCTCAAATAAATAAATAAATCTTTTTTGAAAAAATTAGCAAAAATTCAAGTTTGATGTAAGAAGAATATCTAATATATACTTAGGCATTTGCATTTAAATTTTTTCTAGGGGCACCTGGTTGGCTCAGTCAGTTAAGCATCTGACTCTTGGTTTCGGAACAGGTCATGATCTCATGGGTCGTGAGACTGAGCCCTGCACTGGGCTCCACACTCAGTGTGGAGTCTGCATGAAGATTCTCTCCCTCTGCCCCAAGAGGGGCAGAGCAAAACGGCCTCTCTCTTTCAAATGAATATTTTTAAAAAAAATATATAAAATAAGATATTTCTAGCTCTTAAAAATATAATCAAGTAAGCTCAAGTTTGAGTTAATGACATAACCATAATCAATAACATTCTCTTCTTTACAAATTAAAACAGGGAAAATATGTCTTTGACATTTTTTTCATATTTCATTGAAACACAGGCTAAATTTTGCCATCATTTACTTTGTCTTAACTAAGCATTCATCCACCTCTTTAAAAAATACACAAATAAGGGAGCGGAGCAAGATGGCGGAGGAGTAGGAGAACTGGCTTTCGTCTGGTCTCAGGAATTCAGCTGGATAGGGATCAAACCATTCTGAACACCTACAAACTCAATAGGAGATCAAAGAAAAGAATAGCAACAACTCTGAACAGAAAAGCGACCACTTTCTGGAAGGTAGGACGTGCAGAGAAGTGAATCCGAGGTGATATTCGGGAGGATAGACGGCAGGGGAGGGGCCTCCGACAGCCGCTTCTGGCAAGTGATAGAGCCGCGGAGCACAAAATCGGAACTTTTAGAAGTCTGCTCCGCTGAGGGACGTTGCTCCAGTGGCTAAGCGGGGGGTGGAACTCTCGCAGGACAGTGTGGTCTCGGACCCTCGGGGTCACAGAAAGACCGGGGGTACCTGAGTGTGGCAGAGCTCCCAGGGATCGGAGCAGGGAAGCCGGCTGCAGAGATGGAGCCGAGGCATGGGCTCTCAGTTCGGGGTTGCCATAAACCGTGATCCAGGGCACAGTTGGGCCACTGCTCCTCCAGCAGGGACCCAACAAGCGGCAGATCCAGGGAGACTCACCTTCTTCCCCCAGGAGGAGAGGCGCGGGAGCGCACCGCAGGGATCTACTGGGCTTGGAGACTCCACATGGGGTCGTGTGCCAGAAATAGAAATGCTCGGTCATAGGCCGGGTGAGCACGGAGTGTAGCCGGAGACCAGGGAGACGGGAGTGATTGACTGCTTTTCTCTGGGGGCTCACTGAGGAGTGGGGCCCCGACTTCTCGGCTCCTCTGGGGCAGAGATTGGGAAGGTGCCATTTTCACTCTCAGCCTCCAAAGCTGGAGGGAAAGCTTGCAGGGAACAAAAGCTCCCGAGAGCAAACCTGGGCAGATTACTTAGCCCGGACCAGCAAGGGCGGGGCAATTCTGCCTCCGGCAAAGACATTTGAGAACCACGGCAACAGGCCCCTCCCTCAGAAGATCAGCAAGAACCGCCAGCCAAGACCAAGTTTACCGATCAATGAGAATGGCAGAACTCCAGCGCTAGGGGAATAATGCACATGGAATCCATGACTGTTTTACCATGATTCTTTAGTTTTTCAAAGTTAGTTTTTTTTTAACTGTCTTTTTTTTTTTTTGGAATTTTTCTTTTTCCCTTTTTTAACCAACTTCTTATCAATCCCTTTTTAAAAAAAATTTTTATTTTTCATTTTTAGAGTCATATTCTATCCCTTCATAGAAGTTACCCGTATTTTTGGCATATATATATAAGTTGTTCTCTCTTTAAAATTTTGAGGTAGTTTCTTCTAACAGATCAAAATATACCCTAAATCTCTAATGTATGGTTTTTTCCTACTCTCCTGCCTGATCACATTCTCTCCCTTTTTTTTCTTTTTTTTTTTTTAAAATCCTATTCTTTCTTTTTTCAAACAACTTCTTATCAATTCCTTTTATAAAATTTTTTATAGTTTTCATCTTTTCAGTCATATTCCATCCCTTCATCATATCAACCCTTATTTTTGTACATATATAAGGTTTTTTTCTTTAAAATTTTGGGAGGCACTTTTTTCTAACAGACCAAAATACACCCAAAATCTAGTGTGTGGCACTTATCTATATACCACCCTGATCATATTTGATCATATTCTGTTTTTTGTTTTGTTTTGTTCTGTTTTTGTTTGTTTTTATCTTTATCTTTTTCTTTTTCTTTTTTCTCTCCTTCCCTTTCTTTTCCCCCTGCTTCAGGTCTTTTCTGATTTGTTTAGAGTATATTGCCTGGGGACGTTTTTACCCTGT
>NC_138380.1:68447859-68538846 GCF_054177405.1 Leptonychotes weddellii | reverse complement strand
AAACTGAGGGTTCTAGAGGGGAGGGGGGTGGGAGGATGGTTTAGCCTGGTGATGGGTATTAAAGAGGGCACGTTCTGCATGGAGCACTGGGTGTCATGCACAAACAATGAATCATGGAACACTACATCTAAAAGTAATGATGTAATGTATGGTGATCAACATTAACAATAAAAAATAAAAAAATAAATAAAAATTAAAAAAACACAAATAAGGAGGAAGAGATAGGCAGAAGCCATTCATCTTCTCTTAGAGACTCCATTAAAGTGGATAAAATATCAAATTCCTCAGTAGAGGAAGAGAAAAGAGTTGTTATACAAGGATTTCTCTCCACTTCTCCCTACTCCCACAGGATCTTTTACTTCCAAAGCTAATCACTGGCCATAATAAAAACAAGCAGGCCATGAATATAAATATTTACTCAATGCCTACCTAATGACTGATAAAAGACAGATAAATACCAAAGCTTTATGTCCTGCCTTCAAAGTGCTTAAAGAGAAGGAGGAAGGCAAAGCAAAGAAGTATAAGCAATCTATATTCTGCATGCTAAGACAACATAGTGTATGCAGTAAAGCAGACAGAGAACTGAGCAAATGGTCATTTCCCCCTTTGTGGAAAAGCTTCACAGAGGACGTTTTGCATCCTCCCAGCTTTGCAAGTTTGGCATACATTCAGAAACAAGAGGAAGACATTCTAGCCAGAAAGAACAGTAGGCAGAGCAGTATGCTCAGAGAAGATTGGGGTATGAGGTGTAGAAGCAGTAATAAAAAGCTGATTGACTTTGCACCCTTCATTGAGCTAGGGCAAACCAGAGGAGGCAAGTTTGGAGGGAATGGACACAGGGAAATCTCATTTTGTGCTATTTGATGGCTCATCCTGGAAGTGCTATCTGAGAAGCACATGGAGAGAATTCAGAGTTTGGAATGCAGTTTCATGATACTAGCATATATAGCAGAAGTCATGGGAGCTGGATAAGATCATCCAGGAAGAGAAAAAGAGTGACTGAGGTTAAGAATCATTTGAAAATGAAGTAATAGAGACAGCATGTTGACTGTCCTTTTGATGATCTTGGGGCAAAAGGTAAAGCAAGAGAATGGGCACCAGACAAGGAAGCAACATCAAGGACAGACTATTTAATGACGTCTCACACGTTTATGGGTACATCAGTCACAGAGATGATTGGTGAAAATACAGGAAGGAAACCGAAATGAACAACATCCTACAGAATAAAGGAAACAAATGGTATCTCAAGGACCAAACAGAATTACCACTGTGGCAAGAGCAGAGTGCAGGAGATTTCTCTGCAGTGAGGTCAGAGATGAGCCAGAGGACAGATTACACAGGGCCTTTATAGCCAGAGAAGGGAGTCTGGGTTTTACTCTAAACTTCCCAACTAAATGCAAAGGAAAGGCAGGAACTGAGGAGATTTGGTGTGACTACTATTGATAGAATGGCTTTTTAGAGGAGCAGAAATGGAGTAAGGGGACCAGCAATAGAGAGTGGTTGAGAAAGCAAAGCCTTGACCAGGTGTGGTAGGCAGAATAAGGCCCCTGCTCCATAAACATGTCTATATACTAATCCCAGGAAGCTGTGAATGTTTCTTTACATGGTAAAAGGGACTTTACAGACGTTAAGGGTCTGGAGATAGGGTGATTATCCTGTATTATCCAAGTGGACCAAATGTAATGACAAGGATACTTACAAGAGGAGGCAAGGGGTTCGGACTCAGTGGCAGGAAAAATGATGACTGAAGAGGCTGGAGGGATGCAGGAAGAGGCCATAAGTCTAGGAAGGCAGGCAGCCTCTAGAAGCTGGGGGGGGGGAGGGGAGGAAACATTCTATCTTAGAGCGTCCAGAAGGGATCCTGCTCTGCTGACACCTTGATTTTAGCCCAGTGAGACTTCTGGCCCTAGAACTATAAGGTAATAAATTTGTGTTGTTTTAAGACACTAAATTAGTGGTACTTTATTACAACAGCAATAGGAAATGAGTACACAAAGTCCAAAAAAATATAACAAAGTTAAAAGGCTAAGCTAGAAGGAATAAAAAATTGAGGTTGAAAAGTTGAAGCTGATACCTTTGAGTTTATAATTTCTTAGATGGGAGTGCACCCAGGTGATAAACCCAAGGTCCTTGTTCACAAGTGTAATTTACTAAAGGAGCAGGAGTCAAGGTTGTTGGAACTGAAAAGGTCAAGGAACATCAGGCCTAGGAGTCATTATTAAGGTTACCCAAATAGAAGAAGAATGAGAGCATAGTTGAGAGAAGTAGAAGCAATTACATGCCAACTTCATCAATGGAGGAACGAAAGTAACTACAAATTGGTAAAGGAAACCACTGCAAATGGATAGAAACTAAAACTGTGTGGAATGAAACTCAAATGAAAAAGAAGTTTTGCATGAAAACAATTTGGAAATGTCTATGTGAAAGTATGAAAATGTCAACACAATCACTGAGTCCTGGGATAAGGGGTTAAGGAACTCTAACTTCACAGACTAAAATGACAAAAGGACAAAAGAGATAAGAGAGGGGTGCCTGGGTGGCTCAGTCAGTTAAGCATCTGACTTTGGTTCAGGTCACGATCCTGGGGTCCTGGGATCGAGTCCTGCGTCGGGATCCCTGCTCAGTGGGGAGTCTGCTTCTCCCTCTCCCTCTGCCCCTCCTCCTGCTCATGTTCTCTGTCAAATAAATAAATAAAACTTTTAAAAAAAAAATTAAAAAGAGAGATAAGACCCAAATCAGCAGACTGTAGCATCATGGAAGCGAAGAGAAGAAAGAATACGGTGGAGACTTAAAAGTCAAGATGGAATCCAGACATGTCTACTGAATTTGACGAGTGGTGGAAACAGAAACCAAGTTATAATATGTTAAGAAGTGAATGCAAAGTGAAAATGACACAAATAAAGGCAGCTCCTGTGTGTGAAGCGAGCAAGAGAGGGGTGGCTTGAAGGATGGTTAGTGGAACTGAAGATACCTCCCATAAAAATGCCAATGGGAAAGACCCCATAGAGAGGGAGAGATTGTAGATACAGAAGAGAAAGGATGATAATAATAGTAATGTAAGGTCCTTGAGAAGGCAGAGGATGTGGGAGTCAAAGTACAAATGAGTGAGTTACATATTTTTTAAGAGACAGAGTGTGAGAGAAAGTGCGTGTGGGGGCGGGGAGGGGCAGAGGGAGAGGGAGAGAGAGAATCTTAAGCAGGCTCCAAGCTCAGTGCAGAGCTTGACATGGGACTTGATCTCATGACCCTGAGATCATGACCTGGGCTGAAATCAAGAGTTGGATGCTTAACCGACTAAGCCACCCAGGTGCCCCTAATGAGTGATTAGTTTTAAGAACCAGATTCTTCCTGGTACATCAGGAGGGAAGGAAGAAGGATCTAATCCAGGGGGAGATATGCTTGTAGATTGGGAGGATGATCTTTTGTCAGGTGGCTTCCATTCTGTTTGTGAAATAAAAGGAGAGCTCATCCACAAAAGGGGGAAGAAGAGAAGTGGGAAATCTGAAAAGTGTAGAGGTCTGACATAGTCACTGAGAAGAGTAGGATTTCGGCTGGGAATACACCCTGTTGTGAGGTGTGCTACAACAATTAGGTGAAGGAAAGCAAGAAAGAAAGCAGACGGTGATTTTGCTGGGATGACAAGTGAAAGGATGTTTATAGTTTGGGCAAGAGAAGGGGCTGATGGAAAAGTGATGGGTCAATGGGCCAAATATCCAGAGAGAATAGTGAGCAGATTGAAAAGAAAAGAGATAGCTGACTGATTTCAGCTGCTGCTTCAGGTGGTCACTTTGGAGGCACAACAGTTTCGAAACACAATACAATTCAGGTTTTGAGTATACAGGCAGATGGCTGGGGTGAAGGGGAGAAACAGATGACTGCGCCTGTGAAGGTCATGGAGCACCGGTTACCCAGAACACCATAAAAGTTACCCAAGATAGTAGGAGCTCTGGGTGTGGAAAGGGAGACATTGAACCTGATGGTAAAATCTTCAATGACTGAGGAATGACCAGGTGGCCAGAAGATCACAGTATCAAAAGAGAACTCTTTAATTCCAAGCAGATAAAAACTTAACCGATCATAAACTATCATAAGTGATTAAAGTTGTTAAAAGCTCTAGCTCTGGGGACGCTTGGGTGGCTCAGTTGGTTAAGCGACTGCCTTCGGCTCAGGTCATGATCCTGGAGTCCCAGGATCGAGTCCCGCATCAGACTCCCTGCTCAGCGGGGAGTCTGCTTCTCCCTCTGATCCTCCCCCTCTCATGCTCTCTGTCTCCCATTCTCTCTCTCAGATAAATAAATAAAAAATCTTAAAAAAAAAAAAAAAGCTCTAGCTCTGGAGGGGCCCCTGGCTGGCTAAGTGGGTTAAGCATCTGCCTTTGGCTTAGGTCATAATCTCAAGGTCCTGGGATGGAGCCCCAAGTCAGCCTTCCCGCTCAGTGGGGAGTCTGCTTCTCCCTCTCCCTCTGCCCCTCCCCCTGCTCGTGCTCATGCTCTGGAGTCAGCAGACTGTGGCAAATTCTGGGCCTGCCCTCTTACTAGCTAAATCAATCTGGGACTTTGGATGCATTGCTTAACTTCTCTGTTTCATCATCTAGTGTAAGAACAGTACAAGCGTCTATGTCATTGGGTCACTGTGCTTCACAAGTACCTGGCACAGAGGGAGCACTGGATAGATAATAGCTATTAACTCTTCTGAAAAAAATTAATTTTTCAATGAGATACATGAAGTAGCATGCTCAGAGTTGAATCTGCAGCACCTTCCTGCCAAGGGCGTGTTATCTTTCAGGAGTGCTGTGTGTAGGAACTGCAGCCCCACTGGTATTTTTCCTGTCCTGATTTCCATCTGTCCCATTTCCTTACTTGCTTTATTTATTTATTTATTTTTAAAGATTTTATTTATTTATTCGAGAGAGAGAGAATTAGAGCGAGCACGAGAGGGAGGAGGATCAGAGGGAGAAGCAGACTCCCCGCCGAGCAGGGAGCCCGATGCGGGACTCGATCCCGGGACTCCAGGATCATGACCTGAGCCGAAGGCAGTCGCTCAACCAACTGAGCCACCCAGGCGCCCTCCTTACTTGCTTTAGATTTTATTCTACTTTTATGTTTCTTGTTCTTTGGAAACAAGGCCCAATATTTTTAAAAAATGCTCACAGAAAAACTTGAAATTACTTACCTCTTTTTTCATCACTTTGTCAAGACTGCCAGGAAGTCTCATAGTAGAAATAACTTAACGTTGTAAGCCTGAGACTTGCTGTTTCACAAGACCTGTGTTCAAGGTTGGCCCTTGGTGGGCATCTAGAACTTGGATTTGGGGTTAGGGGTTAACATCGCCTAACTGATAAAAATGGCCAAATTATTTGGACAAAGTGCTTTATGCTGAATACCTGCCTTCCTTCCACGAGTCTGGAATTCTGGTATATGCCATGCCTATGTAATCAGCCCCTAGTACAAATTTTGAGTGCTGAGTTTCTAATGAGCTTGTCTGGTAGCATTTCATAGTTGTCCCAATTTATTGATGGGAGAGTTAAGTGGGACTTCACTGGGCAAAGCCTCCGGGAGCTTATGCCCGGTTTCTCCTGGACCTCTGCTTCCCTCTTTCCTTTTCCCCTTGTTGATTTTGCTTTGTATCCTTTTGCTGTAATAAATCCTAGCCATGAGTATCAAGAGTATGACAATATGGGGCGCCTGGGTGGCTCAGTCATTAAGCGTCTGCCTTCGGCTCAGGTCATGGTCCCGGGGTCCTGGGATCGAGCCCCGCATCGGGCTCCTTGCTCAGCGGGAAGCCTGCTTCTTCCTCTCCCACTCCCCCTGCTTGTGTTCCCTCTCTGCCTGTCTCTCTCTGTCAAATAAATAAAATCTTTAAAAAAAAAAAAAAAAAAAGAGTATGACAATATGCTGAGTCCCGAGAGTCACTCTTCCTAGTGAATCATAGAACCTGGGGTTCTTGGGGAGCCCCGACACATGAATTTTTGTCTTAGCTGATAACATCAGCGCCAAACTGTTAAACGTTCTGAATGTGTCCTCATGTCTATTATAGGTTTGACATACAAGTCCAGTTTCGTTTTCTATGTCAGACTCCTCAGGAAAAAGACATGAAGAAAAGCCACATAAATAGTACTTCTCGGGCGCCTGGGTGGCTCAGTCGGTTGAGCGACTGCCTTCGGCTCAGGTCATGATCCCAGGGTCCTGGGATCGAGTCCCACATCGGGCTCCCTGCTCTGTGGGGAGCCTGCTTCTCCCTCTCCCACTCCCCCTGCTTGTGTTCCCTCTCTCGCTGTGTCTCTCTCTGTCAAATAAATAAATAAAATCTTTAAAAAAAAAAAATAGTACTTCTCTTCCTCAAAAGTCTTACAGTATATTCCTTCTGTGCCATCCTGAGCACTGTGATTGAGAACATGAACTTTACAGGTTTGAATCCTGGCCCTGCTGTGTATCAGGTGGGCAAACTAGTATGTCTGGCCTCAGTTTCTTCATCTGTAAAATTAGAATAATAATAGTATCTATCTCAAAGGGAGTTGCAGCAGTTGAATGAGTTCTATATCCTTAGAACAACACATGGCATATAATACTGTATGCGTTGTCATTCCCTCACATTTAAACCCCGGATTTTTATTCTTTGGTGGTTTAAATTGTATCGATATTATTACCTCTCTAAATTAGATCTGTTAGATTTTCTAAAATAAGACTTTTAAAAAAAATGTAAGCTACAAATCATAAAAACTAAACTACAAAAGACAGAAACGTTTTGGTCTCAAAATGACAAAACTGAAATTAAATCTTGGGAATACCCCTACTTTAACATAAAATGTTCTTTTAATAAATAAGAATGAAATATAAAACAAAAACTGCCCCTTTTGAATAGGCTTTTTTTCCTAAAGATTTATTTATTTTAGAGAGAGAGAGAGAATGCATGAGCAGGGGGAGGGGCAGAGGGAGAGGGAGAAAGAGAATCCCAAGCAGACTCTGCACTGAGCATGGAGCCCAACATGGGGCTCAATCTCACAGCCCTGAGATCATGACCTGAGCCGAAATAAAGAGTCAGACACTTAACCTACTGAACCGCTCAGGCACACACCCTCCCAAGGAGTCTTTTTGAGAATGACCTAAACATGTAGTCTCATTCCCAAAATATTCCAAAGAGAGGAGTGATAGGACAAAAGGTGAAACCATAGCCAGAGCAACTTTAGCGCAAGAAGATGATCATGTAAAGTAACAACAGAGTCCCCAGTGTCAAAGTCAGGCAACTGTTTTTTTCCTGCCTGTAACTATTTTTATAATCCATTTGCTAATATCCATTTTACAAGATAGCCTATCCCTCCCCCACCACCAACATTTAAAAATTATCTGGTGTGTTATGACTGAATTATAAAGTATGCACTCACTGCCAGACTTAAGTGGTTCAGTAGTGTTCCAGGTTCTTGGGAAAGAAGAAAAGAAGTATCCAGGTAGAGAGAGACCATCATCCAGCCACACCTATAAAATCCCTGTCTTATTCCAAGCCTGATCCTAAGCAACCACCATGCAACCAGAAAGTGAGATGAATTATATAAAGGTTCAAATTTGAGATTATTAGTTATTCAGCAAAGAGGAATAATGACATGTGCTAAGTTCATAGTAATAAATAATGCATTGTTAACTTCTATTTTTTGGGTGCCTGAGACTTTGACCTCAAACCTGCCAGAATTTGAGAGCCACTGATGACAAGGGACCTTGTGTCCTTTTAGAACCACACTCCCTTGGGGCTGGTCTCCTCTATCTAGATGGCTGAGACCATCATAGGGACAAGTGCTTGCATAGATAACAGACCACTGGCCACATAAAAAATTAGCAGAATACTGGAATGTAGGCCATGAAGAGTGGCTGTTGAGGCTCAATTTACATGGCATATTATGACTGGCATTCCACTGAAAACAAGCTAAATTAAACCTATTCATTTTATCTCTCCATTAACATACGTTCCAAGAAAAGATTATACCAGATGAAATACCTCTTTTCTAGGGAAGACGTCAAATTTCCAAAGCATTTTGAACACTGAATAAATTCAGACTCACCATTGCAAATGTGCTGACAGTTGGTTTCTTTTCTTCCTTCTCATCTTTTTTACTGAAAAACAGCAACAAGATTACACAAAACCTTTAAAATTATGTAAATTTTTAAATGACCGTATTAACATAGATCCTACATTTAATAATAGGACAAAGAAACATGTCTATATTATTCCATAAAAATATACATCAATAGTATGATCCCATTTACGAAGTTTAAACATATTTACATGTATCTTAGAAATCTGTAAATATGATTATCACTGGGTATAAGATTTCTTTCAAAATATTTTCTTCTTTGTACCTTTGGTATTTCCTAATTTTCTATGATGAATACACAGACATACAACTTTTGCAATTATTAAACAATAATACTGGGGTGCCTGAGTGGCTCAGATGGTTAAGCATTTGCCTTTGGCTCAGGTCATAATCTCGGGGTCCTGGAATCAAGCCTCATGTTGGGCTGCCTGCTCAGTAGGGAGTCTGCTTCTCTCTCTCCCTCTGCCCCACCCCCCGCTTGTGCTCTTTCTTTCAAAAGAATAAAACCTTTAAAAATAATAATAATAAAAGAGAGCTTCCTGTTTTTATTCTACAGACAGTCCCTGATTTACAATGGTTTGACTTTAGGATGGTAAGAAAGTGTTATGCATTCAATAGAAACTATACTTTCAGTATGGAAGTTGGATGTTTTCCCTGGCCTAGCAATATGCACACAGTACTCTCTAGTGAGGCTGGGCAGAAGCAGTGACCTACAGCTCCCAGTCAGCCATGAGATCATAAGGGTAAGCAACCCATACACTCAAAACCATGCTGTACCCGTACAACCATGCTGTTTCTCAGTACAGTATTCAATAAATTACATGAGATATTCAGTACTTTATTATAAAACAGGCTTTGCGTTAGATGATTTTGCCCAACTATAGGCTAATGTAAATGTTCTGAGCATGTTTAGGGTAGGCTAG
Source organism: Leptonychotes weddellii (assembly GCF_054177405.1). Lineage (NCBI taxonomy): Eukaryota > Metazoa > Chordata > Mammalia > Carnivora > Phocidae > Leptonychotes > Leptonychotes weddellii. The sequence continues at coordinate 68,529,840 of NC_138380.1, read as the reverse complement.
GCTAAACTACGATGTTCAGTAGGTTAGGTGTATTAAAGGCATTTTCAACTTACGGTATTTTTAATTCACAATGGGGTTATGGGGAAATACCCTATGGTAAGTTAAGGAAGACCTGTAATTACAAAATCATTCATGTTCTCCAGAGTTAATTCTCTTAATTATCATCTAAGTAATTCTAGCAGTAGATATTCTATCTACATACTACCTACATATTATCCTTAATCATTCTCTATGAATGGAGAGTAGTGGCAATCAAATACTGGGGATAAACTAACCTAAGAAGAAAGGTAATTAAATCATTCTCTATGAGCCAATCTAATTCTGAAAGGATGTCTGGAGCCCTAAATGTACCATTATGGCAATAAATTCCAATCTAGAAAAGCTATAATCAAAAAAGATGGTCTGTAAACTATCAGAAAGCTGTCCTCAGGAATAAGAAGGCTAATTATTATTTTGAGTCCAGATTCAAATGACTCTAGCTATAAGCTGTTTTCCACTGTGTGACGGCCACCTAGAGCATGCAAGCAAACTGACCAAAAGCAGCCTCTGCATCTTTATTTTCATATGTACAAATGAAAGACTATTCCAGAGAAGAATCACATTATTTTTATACAGATTTTCAAGTTCAAAACTAAATTCATCTTTGTCTTTGTTCTTTACGCTAAGCGAGGTCAAAGAATTGAAGAGACTTCTAAAGGAAAAAAAATCCACAGCTTACCCCATATTTGGCTTTAAAGTGATGTTAGACGGACATGAAAACACACAAAATACACAAACATAGCTCTTCAGAATTGGTTCCACCCTATTCCCACTAAAGCATGGTTTCAGTATCTCTGGAACCAGGATGAGAGGAAAAAAGCAGTCACACATAATTGAATTTTAGCTCCAAGCCTTTTATTTATTTTTTCATTCTCTAAAACTGCTCCTACTCTGGAAATTTTATAATATTTCAAATACTGGCTAAGTAAACACTTCCCAAACACAATCTCATTTAATCTTATCTCAATCTCTATGAGGCAGGCACATTTTTGTCCTTCTGTCAGAGCTGAGAAAACTGCAGGTGAACAGAGTTCATGAACTTGTCCAAGGTCACACAGCTGGAACAAAGCCAAGTTTAAAAGGAAAAGCCTATCCCCTAAACACTAAGCTATTATTCAGTACAACCTCAGACTTCTAAAATAATCCATTATATAGAAATTCATTTCCACATTGATCTCTCATCCCTACTAGATCATTAATATATCCTCATCAGCTTGAAACACAGGACTTACAAAAGGCAAGTCGCTTATCAGACCTTTAGAAATACATATATTCCAAATGATACTATCATCTGAGTATTATATATATATTAGCAAAGCCACATGCTTCTTTATAATTCCAATTTAGAACATATAGTTAAAAAAAAAACAACTCATAGAACAAGAGATCAGATTTGTGGTTATCAGAGGCTGAGAGGGGGTGGCTACTAGAGGAATTTGAGCCAAAGGTACAAAGATAAGGCAGTCCCAGGGGTGTAATGTACAACATGATGAGTACAGTTAACAGTACTGTACGATACATATGAAAGTTGTTATGAAAATAGATCCTAAGAGTTCTCATCACAAGCAGAAAAAAATTTTTTTTGCTTTTTCTTTTTATTGTATGTGTATGAGATGATAGATGTTAACTAAACATAGTGTGATAATCATTTCACAATATGTTTAAATCACTCCATTATGCTGTATACCTTAAATTTACATAGTGCTGTATGTCAATTATACCTCAGTAAGACTAGGGAAAATATATATAGTTGTACTAAGAACAGATTTAAATCAGTGATGATGAGGACAGCTTAATAAGAATTACTTACCTAAAAAAACAATTTTTTGTTTAAAAGAAGTCTGTAGGCATGGTAAGAATCAATAATAAAATGAAGGTATGAGCAGGCTCCAACGAATTTCTTTACCATTTCTTTCCACATACCCTCAGTACTTCTTACTCCAATATCCCTAAGTGTTTGTGTATTAAGGACATAGTTCTTTAAGGTATCAAACAAAACAAACAACCTAAAAACAAAAAGGGCAATATCTCCCTTCCACTATATGGAGTCTTTTTGTGTATATGAAAATTTTCATTATGAAAACTTTCAAATAGAAAAATTGAAAGAACACTAATAATGACTACCCACACAAAATTCACCTAGATTCAGCAACTGTTAACATTTTGACCCTATGTTCTTTATCTATGTAAGTATACAGTATCATTGTTAATATTTTGCTGAGTCATTTGAAAGTAAGTTGCAAACTTTCAGGGCACTTCACATTTTCCTACCATTTTCACATTTCAGAAAACTAATAGCAATTTTTATATCAACTAATATCCAACCCACTTTCAAATTTCCCAAGAATGTTTTCTATAGGTTTTTCCTTTTTTGATTTTGAACTTAGATGTAATCAAGGTTTACACATTATATGGTTTTGTCTCTTCAGTCTCTTTTTTAAATCTAGACGTCCTTCTGCCCCCTCCACCCACACTGACTTTTTGTAGTAACAAGATGTCTTGTAGACTGTCCTGCATTTTGGATATGTCAGTGTCAAACTGAGTCCAAATTGAGATGTGCAGTAGTATAAAATGCACAGCCGATTTGAGGACTTGGTATGAAAAAGAGAATGTAAACTGTATCATTAATAATTCTGATTACATATGGAAATAAAATTTTAAATATTCTGGCTTCTTTAGAATATACTTTCAAAATTAATTTCACTTGTTTTTTACTTTTTTTAATGTTACTACTAGAAAATTAAAAATTACAAATGGGTCTCACATTGTATTTCTATTGGACAGCATCAGTCTAGAAGCTTGATAGGAATCAGACTAAATGTTTTTGCAAACATACTTCCCAGGTGGTGTCATGTCACTAACACAGGACTCCACCATGAGTGACGCCAGGTCTGATCCCTTGGTTAAGATTGCTAACTGCAAAAATCTCTCCAGTGAAAATCCCCACTTCCTTTTTTCCTAGCAAAAATCTGGGATAAGTCTTAGATACAACTTTTCTTTGAATGGTTTAAGATCCATAACAATCCTTGCCTGAATCAATGATAACGCAGGTTCCAATACGATAGCATTTTTCTATAAAAAAAAAGATATTCCTTTATTCTCCCCACCTCTTCCCACCTTTTTTGTTTTCCTCGTTTCAGAATTGTATTAAAGATTCATGGACTATACTCTATACAGTATTTCACAGTCAAGCACAGTGATGCCAGCTCTTGTGTTCTTTTTGAACAACAAGATAGTCCAAGCTCATTTTGTATCTGCCCCCAATCCCAACATCCATGGTTGTAATTAGCCACTTCTCCATGGAGTACAGATTCCATTTAGTGAGGAATGGTATTCAGAAACCAAGATCTGACAATGAGTGTACTCACTGCTACTGTCCCCTTCGGTGGATAGAAAGTGAACCATTTAAAAAATCATGAGTGCATACTGAAGTCCGGTTCAAATTTAATATTATTTTTAAAAACTTATTTGATGTCCCTATTTGTATTAACATTATTTTTAAAAACCTGATGTCCCTATTTGTATTTTTCTTTTACACGGAAAAGCTTGGTTCCTAATAATATTAATATACTTACTTTATTTTTTAATTTTTATTACAATTTACAGTAAGAATGAACCTATTGAGCAAAGTTTAAAATTTCCTGTATGGACACTGCACTGTGATCAAACTTTGCTTGCTATTTCCCTTTGTGGTTCCATTACCAATAATTTCACACAATGCTAGTAGCGTCCTTGGTACTGCAGTGTTCTCTTTCCAGAATGTCTTCTACCCAGTCAGATAGTCATTGCCTTTTTTTTTTTTTAACACCTACATGTGGTTTTGGCCTTCTGTCCCATCTGCCATGCCACAAACATGCAGTGTTTCTATGTCCAGAATGTTTGTTTCACCAGAAGCAAGAGACTGGACCGCGGAGCAGAGCGCAAGCAGCCCATGTCCCGGGACGTGGGCGATCAACAGCGCTCGTAAAGCAGAAAGTTCCTAAACCACAGAGAAGCATGTGAGAGCACTGGCGTGTGGGGGGCAGTAAGCCTGAGGAAGAAGTTCATCAAGGCCGTGGGAATGTGTAAACGCTGTCCTCCACTCAGCCAGCGAACTTCTGCCGAAAAACCACTTGCGTTTAAGGTTAAAAATACCGTCTTCATTTACTTCGGAGCTGGAGACTAGAAATACATCTCCAAAATTTCTCAAGCCACTTAAAGTATGAAAGTGAAACAAACTGGCTACCTTTTTTTGCCCATTTTCAAGAACTTCTTCTCTGCTCTTCCATTACGGCCTCCTTCAAGATCCATCGTGACCTGAGGAGAAACCACAGGCCATCGATCAGATGGGGAACCCGCAGGATATGGAGGTGACGCTCCATGCGGGCCGCGGGAGGGCGGCGGCCCATCCTGGACTTTGGCCGCCGCCTGTGCGGCTCTGGGTCCCGGCTCCTCTCGGGGCGGTGATGCTTGCCCCGGGCACCTGCCGCCCGCTCCGAGAGCCGCTCTCCGCACCGCGCCGGCTCTACGCGTTCCGGGCAGCATAACCCAGTGCGCGCGTGGCGAGCGCCGAAGCCTGTGGGCTGGGGTGCTCCAGGAGCTTCCCGGGGGACTGGCCAAGAGGAGTCTCCCCCTCCCTCCCCTCCCCTCCGAAGCCCTTCTCCCACAGGGACCAAGCTCAGGAAATTGGGGAGCCCGACCCTTCCTGCGAACTTGTCCCCATCTAGCCCTCTGCTTCGCGCTCCCCTACCTCGGGCTTTCCCTCGGAACATCCACCAAGATGAGAATTTTGGAAGAAGAGAGTCTGACTTTAAAGGAAAGACCCGGCGGACGCGAATAGCAGACCCGGCTTCTTAGAGCCAGGAGGAGCCGCTGCTCGAAAGCGCCCTGGTTTCCTGCGTCTCTGGGAGTGAGAGGAGAGGGCACAGCCCACACCCTGGCGCCCCTGTGCCCAGCCAATCAGCCTCACCACTTACGCGTGCTCCGGCCCTGCTCGCCTGAATGCTGATTAGAAGACAAGTTTCGAAACAGGTTGGATTTTTTTTTATGTTATGTTAATCACCATACAGTACATCATTAGTTTTTGATGTAGTGTTCCATGATTCATTGCGTATTAACACCCAGTGCTCCATGCAGAACGGGCCCTCTTTAATACCCATCACCAGGCTACCCCATCCTCCCACCCCCCTCCCCTCTAGAACCCTCAGTTTGTTTTTCAGAGTCCATCCTCTCTCATGGTTCGATTTCACTGGAAATTAACGAATATAAGGATTTCCATGGATATGGAGCGTTATGTAGATATGTAGAGACACGACTCTATAAATGTTAAGTGTCCCCCATGATTCAGCTGATACGCGTTTCTCTCCTGGCTCTTCCACTGAGGAGCAACAGAAAGGAGAGGACATTCCTGCTGCAGGACTGTTGCTCCTCAGTGGAAGAGCCAGGAGAGAAACGCATATCAGCCGAATATGCATATCAGCTGAATATCAGCATATCAACAGAAAGGAGAGGACATTCCTGCTGCAGGACGTTCTCTCCTGTTGCTCCTCAGTGGAAGAGCCGGGAGAGAAATGCATATCAGCTGAATCATAGGGGACACTTAACCTTTAAAGAGTCCTGTCTCTACATATCTACATAACGCTCCATATCCATGGAAATCCTTATATTCGTTAATTTCCAGTGAAACCCAATTGTTTCTATGCGTCTCCAGTAGGTAAGAGAAATTTTCTTTGCCATTGCATCTAATACAGTTGATAAAACAATCTCTGACCTCGCCCATTCTGTAGTTAACTCCAGTTAAACTTTCCTTTCTAGCAGCACCTGTAAAAAAAGCCAGACAAAAATTTTCTGCAAGTGTTTCTTCAGTATGTTTGGCAGTTTCTGAGGTGTAGCTGTTCATCTTTTATTTGAAGATAAATGGAAGGAAATAGGAAGATTTTTAAGTATGTAAATGGAAACGGACATTTCAGGGTAAAAATTATATTTAAAAGTATGTGACCTTTACAGATTGTAGCCATCAGATCAATGCCCACGTTTTCCCCAAGGCATTTCTAAACTCATACTTTAATTCGGCTTATTTAAAAAAAAGGATCGTGTACTTTAACATATTATTTTAGTTGTAATCTAATTCCATATTTACTGCTACCATTTACTATTTTTTCTTGTCCACTGTTTTTTCACGTTGATGAAAAGTGAGTGCAATCTTCACAGTAAAAATTCATAAGGCAGTGTTAACTCACATCAGAGCTTTTCTTCTTATAAACCTAGGGGAAATAGATGTTTTTGTCACCTTTAGTCTTCATTCTCTGACCTACACCTGAGCCTCTCAGCTAGCTGCAAAAGTTTAAAAGAAGAAAAACCTTTATTTATTTTACTGCATAGTGTACTTTCCCTACTTTCTTTAAGAAAATCATACCTCAAAGCCCTAATTTTCTTTCCATCTTTTATTCCAAATATTCCACGCCATACTCTGGTTTCTGTTTAGATTGTATAAATCTTTCACCTTTTACCAAATATCCTCTACCTTGATTTTTTTTTTTCTTAGCCATACTGTCAAGTTTCTTTACAGGCTATAAGTTAGATTTTCTAACAGGCCACTAATTTTCTCTATGTTGTAATTGGATATGCATGTGAACAGCATGGGTTCACTGGTTAAAGGTCTGTCACCAACCCTATGGTCCACCGGGGGCAAATATATAAAGCTTTCATCTTTGTCACATCCATTTTTAATCTGATTCATGACTGCTCTCTGTTTCCACTGTTGTTTTACTTTGTCCCACCTTTAGCTTATGTGGTCTTGTTATATTTTACGTATCCATGTAAATGGCCTTAAATCCTCCCTAAAACAATGCAGGATTTTTTTTTAAGTATAGTATTATGGTAATACTATGCCTACAGGCTTGAGCTTCAAGTGAAAACCTCTATCAAGAACATAAGTAGTTTAAGGATTAGAATAGCCCAGAGAGTATTTTTTTAATTTTTTAATTTTTAATTTTAAAAAAATTTAAATTTAAATTCAATTTAGTTAACTAAATTGAATTTAAATTAAAAAAATTTTTTTTTCATTTTAAATGTACTATTAGTTTTAGTAGAATTTAGTGATTCATCAGTTGCATATAACACTCAGTGCCCATTACATTAAGTACCCTCCTTAATGCCCATCATCCAGTTACCCCATCCCCCCACAGCCTCCCCTCCAGCAACCCTCAGTTTGTTCCCTGTAGTTAAGAGTCTCTTATGGTTTGCCTCCCCCTCTGTTTTCATCTTATTTTATTTTTCCTTTCCTTCCCTTACATTCATCTGTCTTGTTTCTTAAATTCCACATATGAGTGAAATCATATGGTATTTGTCTTTCTCTGACTTATTTCGCTCAGCATAATACACACTAGTTCCATCCATGTTGTTGCAAACGGCAAGATTTCATTCCTTTTGATGGCTGAGTAATATTCAGTTATATATATAAATATATATATATATCTATAAATATATATATCATATCTTCTTTATCCATTCCTCTGTTGATGGACATCTGTAGCCCAGAGATTTTTAACAAAGCTCTATTTTTCTATTATATATATATATATCTTTGAGTTTTTTCACTCCACTGCCATGAAAATATGGATATAAAATATGACGGACCTAAAACAATGGACTATTCTAGCTACTTCTAAACCACAGTCTTGACTTCTTTAAAGATTTTGACTCCTGGCAGGCATTTCTGCCCACCACTCCTGGTAATATCAAACAGCTGAACTTGGCAGTTCCTTCTTGAGCTTCATTAATTTCCAGTGAAACCCAAGTCTTCCCTCACACACCTTCAAACAAGCAGCTACTTTTCTTTTTAGAAGTGTGTTTCCCCATAATTCTGCACCTTCCTGTCCTCCACCGGCATGCAGTCCTTTCCCCAGCTTGTCTCTGCTCTCCCAACACTCAACATTTGTGTCCCTGCACACCCCTGTGGGATTAATAATACTAGCTAACGTATACTAAGCACTGGCCATGTACCAGGAACTGCCCAGGCACTTGAAAGAGATGAACTTGTGGGATCCTCACAAGAATCCTAATCCTATGAAGTAGGGACTATTATTTGTTGCTCCCATTTTATAGGGAAGAAACTGAGGTTTACATTAGCAGCTGACCCAGGACCTCAGAGTAGTCCAGCCCTCCTAATTACACTCTTAACTCTACCCTGCCAAATGCTATTATAGTGCACTCCACTCTACCGGCTTTTTGGGCCCCATGAAACATTTTCGTTTATGACGCCGTCTTAGAAAACCTACAATGGCTCCCTACCACCCCCTGTATCATATCTCAGAGTTTCCACGTAGCTTTGAAAGACAGCAACACATCAGCTCTGTGAACATCTTCATCTATCTCACCTCTTTCTATTCTCTCCCTTACCCCCAGTACATACATACACATTTCCATTTCAGCCTCAGACGATTGGCTCTTTTCCTTCATTCTAAGTGGGAATCTTTCCACATGTAAATCTATAACTAAATTGATTTACAACAATTTCCATCTTCGGTGTCTGACTCCACTAAACAATTTGGGACTTAGAGTCAGGAAAACAGATTCAGTACCCATTTCTGCTGTTCTTGCTGCCTAAGTTTGAACGGGTTACTTAACTTTTCTGTCCTTCAGTTACGTCTTTGGTGGAGAGGGGGGAGTAATGGTACCATATATTGTCATTGAAAGATTAGGCCATCTGTGCATTTAAAAGGCTAGTACAGTGCCTGAAACAGGCCCAAATACTCACCAACTGCTATGAATTAGTAATAATACCCCTTCTCAATTGATTTTTGCCCTTCCTTGGCACTCTTCAGCACCCATGTATGTAGCTACATTTATTTACTCTCTATTACTTTCTGTAGAGTAATAGAGAAAGGAAATCCAGGTGTGAATCCCATTGTACACCTTCATTGCCACTCCCCCCAGCATCTGTCACCATGAATATTGAATACTGCAATAACTTCAGAACTGGTCTACTTCTACCTTCACTCCTAAAAGTCTTACTCCACCCTCTCCCCCGCAGAGTCTACTGTTAAGACTAAGTCAAGTCAAAATCTGACACTAGCCCATGGTTTCCTCTTGTACTCAGAGTAAAATCCAAAATACTTCCTGTGGCCTGTAAGTCCTGTGTGGTCTGGCCCCCTCTCGCTTCTAATCTCATCTCCTATTACTCTTCCCTCATTCTGTTCCAGTCTCATTGGCCTCTGTTCTTTGTGGGTTTTTTTTAAAGATTTATTTATGTATTTGAGAGAGAGAGAGAAAGAGTATGTGTGTGCCTGCAAGCCAGTGGGAGGAGGAGCAGAGGGAGAGGGAGAGGGGAAGCCAACCCCTCACTGAGTGCAGCGCCCCAGGGGGCTGATCCCACAACCCCGAGATCATGACCTGAGCTGAAACCAAGAGTGGGAGGCTTAACCAACTGAGCCACTCAGGTGTCTCTCATCTGCCTCTGTTCTTTTTTTTTTTTTCAAAGACTTTATTTGTTTGAGAGAGTGCGAGCAGGGGGAGGGACAGAGGGAAAGGAAGAGGCAGACTTGCCGCTGAGCAGGGAGCCCAAAGAAGGACTAGATCCCAGGCCCCTGGGATCATGACCCCTAGGATCATGACCTGAGCCAAAGGCAGCTGCTTAACCAACTGAGCCATCTAGGCGCCCCTCATCAGCCTCTGTTCTTTGAACATGCAAGCATGCTCCCACCTCAGGGCATTTGCACTTACCAGTACGTCTGCCGTAAACTCTCTTCCCCTAAGACAGCTATATAGCATGACTCATTTCCTCGTTTTTTTCAGGTCTTTACTCAAATGTCACGCTATTTTGCTTGAAGCACCTAGAAAGTGTCTGGCACATGGTAAATGCTCATGAAAGACATGTTAAATAAATGAATGAAAAAAATGAATGAGCCACTTGACTCAGGAACGTGTGGACTAAGTCTACAATTACATAAAAGCTTTTGATTCTAAGATAGAACATTGTTTTTAAATTGTATGCTTCTTAAAATGTTTCTAATTATTGGAAAATAATTATGCTTATTGGAATGTTTCTTCATGGATCTGGGCTTCAGTTCAGTCAACATTTCTTCCACAAACATTTACTGAGTGCCTGCTGTATGCCAAACATTGTGCTGATTATAGTGACGGATGACTTAAACATTATATTCTGCCTTTGGGGAGAGTGTAGATTATTTTATTTGTAGATGTTTGGCTGGCCCAGATGGGCTGGGATTGTGTGTTTTACTTGTTTGTTTGAATAGCAGTCAGTATAGTGCTTCTCTAAGGGTGGAGATTCTATCAAAATTATCATCAGGCTAGTTGCCTTGTTTTCTTTGAAACTGTTTGCCATCCAAGTAACATGAACCTCTTTGGAAACATACCTTTCTACCCTCCCTCAAGCAAACGAATATGCAGAGATCTACCAAACAACTCAATCTTACAAGTCAAGAGTACTTGCCATGTTAAGTCCCATAAGCAGTGAGTTTCTCCTGGTGCATTAAAAGATTAGATGTTAGATGTGGAAGGCCTACCAGTGTTTTAGCTACTCTCATTAGTTCTCCTTACCTCCCAGCCTGTTAAACAATGCACAAATAAATCTTAGTTCTAATTCCTTCCTTTTTAGTTTCTGCAAGTGTGTTGCAAAAAATTGTTTATATTTCTTAAATGTGAAATTTTCAAAAGCTTAACATTCTGCCTGAATAGAAAATCCATTACATGTGTTTCTACAAATCAACAAACATTGAGTAAAAATGTACTGTGAAGGGAGTGCAGGCTCTCTGGTTGTATTTTCAGATAAATATTTGTATCTTAGCTCCTTCAGCCCTTTATTATTTTCCCAAGCTTCTCTTAAAATTTGTCTTTTATGGGGCGCCTGGGTGGCTCAGATGGTTAAGCTTCTGCCTTCGGCTCAGGTCACGATCCCAGGGTTCTGGGATCGAGTCCCGCATCGGACTCCCTGCTCAGCGGGGAGCCTGCTTCTCCCTCTGCCTCTCTCTCTCTCTCTGTCTCTCATGAATAAATAAATAAAATCTTTAAAAAAAAAATTTGTCTTTTATGCTTTCACCTACTTTCCCTTCTTCTCCTAAGAAGGGAATTCTTAATTCTTCAGAAGTTTATTCCCATCCCTCTTTCGTTATAAATCTTGTGTGTTTCTCTCCCTGATCTCCAATAATTCATGTCCTCTATTTCTCCTGGCTCCCCTATTTCGCCAGTTTGAGTCTGAATTGAAGATTCAATATTGTGAAAGAAGAAATACAAGTTCATGTCAATGAACTTAATTGACCTGAGTCAGAGAAAGAACATACCTGAAATTTCCAGCCCAAAGATCAAGACAAATGACTCAGTTGTAGCAATAACAATAAAGGGTGAACATATTCTCCATCCATTTGGGTGCAATTGCTTTTTATGTATGAAAAACACATGACTGTCTTAATGACAAGGGACACTGAATGCCTGTATGTGAACTCACATTGGATTATCTCAGATAGCTTCTATGCACATGTGCACTTAAAAAAAACAAAAACAAGGGCACCTGGGTGGCTTAGTTGGTTAAGCGTCTGAGTCAAGTCATGGTCTCAGGGTCGTAAGATCAAGCCCCATGTCAGGCTCTGCGCTGGGCCTGGAAGCTGCTTGGGATTCTCCCTCCCTCTCCCTTTGTCCCCACCCCACCCCCACTGCTCTAAAAACAAAAGCAAAGAAGCAAAAAGCTAGACACTTAACAGACTCTATTCATCTCCAAAGAGGTTATTTCTGGTAATATCATTTAGCCAAAGCTGCAACATTGAAATAGTGACCAGGTGATAATAAATTGACTTAAATTAGTCATGCTTCAGTCAATGGCAAATAGAAGCCTGAATTTTAACCCTCTATGAACCCCCCTCTGTCTATACCAGCCAGAAGTGATTTCTCCCCCTCCCTAATCCAGCTGTTCATTATCTGTAGCTCTTATTTGATATTTATCGTTAATGTCATTTATGATTGGGACTTTTAAAATAATTTAGTAGTACAGCAACTTACACAAAATAAATGCTTGTTGAAAATATTAAGTGTTGTGAGTCTGATGTCAGAGACAGTTTTACAGGATTTAGACCAGCAGGCTAACTGCCCAGGTTACCATTAAGGTCCTTTGAAAATTCTATAGTCTCTACCAGCCTTAAAACTGAATCATTGTTCTCTCTTAAAATTAATCTACCATAATAGCACAAGAAGGGGTGTTGTCATGAGAGGCAGAGGCAGAGGGAAAGAAGCAGGCTCCCCGCCTAGCAGGGAGCCCAATGCGGGACTCGGTCCCAGGACCCTGAGATCATGACCTGAGCCAAAGGCAGATGCTTAACTGACTGAGCCACCCAGGCGCCCCCTATGTTAACTAGAATTTACATAAAAAAATGAAAGTATATTATTTTTACAATGGATAAACAATTAAATGAAATATTGTGTAAAGCTTGCGGATGGGGATAAGGAAGTGGGTCCAGGATCCCTGTTCTTGTCATCCATCTCTCAGTGGAGTTTGCTATTTATTAGGGAGCAAACAGCAAATACTATGCGGCAGACACTCTGCTAGATGCTGATGATATAAAGATAAACAGGCACAATGTCTGTCAAGGTGTGTGTGTGTGTGTGTGTATTTTCAGGGGTAAAAACTATTACTGTAATTTTAGTGTACAGGGCAATTTACAGTAATAGTTTTGTTTTTGTTTTTTTACAAACAAAACTGAACTTTCACATCTAAAATGATCACTGTCCTTTTCAATGTCAACACCCAAGGAAACTATGAACCAATTTAATGATGCCTGCCAAGAAATAAAGTCGTTTGAGCTTTTTAAAAATTTGTCTTCACAGTCTGCAGAAATAGGTTTTGAATGTCCTCAGTAGTAACAAATTCTGTAATTTACTGATAAATTTAAGCTTTAGAAACAAGAGACAACCTAGCATTGCAGCAAAGAACGTGGGCTTTACCATTACAGTTTGAGTTTAAGTTCTGGTCATTTGACATCGAACCATCGATTTATTCTCACCGCAAGTGAAATTCCTCAATTGTAAAATGAGATCGTGAATGTAGAGCAGTTCGCTTAGTACCCGGATGTGTAAGTTTTGAACGTTTACTTCTATTGTTCTCTTCATTATTGTTATTATTAGACTAGTAAGGGACTTACTTGAGAGAAGTTTCAGTTGAAAAATGAAATATTGCTATCAGGGAATGAGCCCAATTTTCTTGTGTGCTTGGTAAATTTGTTCTAAAGATTCTTCCTAAAGGGAAATTCTTTTGAAGTTCAATACTTATTTGGTTAGATCAATCCTGGTATATAGTATCTATTTAATCATTGTCTTACTTAACAGCCAAACCTTTTGCCCTCACATATCAGCACTGAGGAATTCCTAACATAAAAATAATAACATGTCCTTAAATGGTTTTTGAATTTGCAGAGTTCATAAAAAAAAAAGTCATTTCCTTTTTTGGTTTTTTAATTGTTTTATGATTCATTGACTTTGAACTTGTCTAATCTGAAATGAACTCTCTCCTGGGAACAAGGTCAGATCAGTTCAATGAGCTGATGTTCACTCATTTTTTATTTTTTTTATTTTTATTTTTATTTTTTTTAAAGATTTTATTTATTTATTTGACAGAGAGATAACGAGAGCAGGAACACAAGCAGGGGGAGTGGGAGAGCGAGAAGCAGGCTTCCTGCTGAGCAGGGAGCCCGATGTGGAACTCGATCCCAGGACCCTGGGATCATGACCTGAGCCGAAGGCAGACGCTTAACGACTGAGCCACCCAGGTGCCCGTTCACTCATTTTTTTTTTAAGGTTTGTATTATTTCACATCTACTTAAAATATACTTCCATACATAAGGAACATTGTGCTAATAGACCAATGTATGGTTGGTTAGATCTGCTTTTACAGTTATAACCTAAGTTAAGGAATGTTTTATTTTAAATTTATATTGGGGGGGTGCCTGAGCCTGGGTGGCTCAGACGGTTAAGCGTCTGCCTTCGGCTCAGGTCATGATCCCAGAGTCCTGGGATCGAGTCCCGCATCGGGCTCCCTGCTCCTTGGGAGCCTGCTTCTCCCTCTGCTTCTCTCTCTCTCTCTGTCTCTCATGAATAAATAAATAAAATCTTTTAAAAAAAATTTATATTGGGAATTCACTCAATCATTCATTCAACACTAGTATTTGAGCACCTGCTATATGTCATGTGCTATTTTAAGTTGGCATGTAGCCATGAACAAAGCAAACAAAAAATCCCTGCCCGGGTAGATCTTATATTTGATGATGGGGGTAGGCAGATTGGCAAAAGCATAAAACAAAATAAGTGATTTAGTATGTTAAAATGTGGACAGTGCTACGGGGAAAACAGATCAGAAGGAGACCAGGTGTACCTGTCAAGGAAAGATCACAGTTTTAAGTAGGATGACCTCATTTGAGCCAAGACAGGCTAGAAATGAGGAAAGATGTGAGTAAGGAGTTAAACTCTTGGAAATCCTTGAATATTAACACTTAAAATTATTTCTGTAAAATGGTTTCTATTGTAGGGTAATTCTCATGCTCCAGTGTTTCTAGATTCATGGATGTTAAGGTTTATAAGAGAAAGTAGAGGTCACTGCATGAAGTTCCTTCATTATACCAAGTCTCTAAAACGCTATGAAACTGGGGCACCTGGGTGGCTCAGTCAGTTAAGCACTGGACTCTCATTTTCGGGTCAGGTCATGATCCCAGGGTCCCAGGATAGAGTCCCGCATCTGGTTCCCTGCTCAGTGGAGAGCCTGGTCTCCCTTTCCCTCTGCTGCTCCCCCTGCTTGTGCACTCATTCTCTCTCTCTCTCTCTCTCAAATAAATAAATAAAATCTTAAAAAAATAATAAAAATAAAAAATAAAATGCTAAGACACTTGACCAAGGCCACACAATCAGTTAGAAAAAGGATCGAGCCAACAACATAGGTTTTCTGACACTGAGTTTGCTGTTCTTTTAACGTATTGAGAGGGGATTCTGATGGTGAGGATTTCAGATTGGTTGGTATGGGATACACGTTAGGGGAACAGGTACATTCATATTCTCTGGCTGTTTTACTTCATATTTAAGTAAAGTTTCTCTCATTTTGATTTTGTTTTTGCCTTTGATCAATCAGAGTAGTCTGTTTTAATTACCATCCTTCAGGACCCAGGAGAAGGGCTATCAGTTCCAGAGTGCATTCTATTTATTTGCCTTAATGGTGTCTGCAGTCCAATTATGTAAAATTTTGGGCCTGAGGTTTATTCTATTGTTCAATACTTAGAAAAAGATGAAAAAAATATTGCTCATTACAAGTTGCATTTTTGTTGCAACTACTAGTAAGAGGATCTATGAAAATACCTTCAGTATTAACACATAAATTGAGGGGATGATGCTAACCACAATAACATAAAAAAATCATAAAACTTTTATTGTGTGACCTTTTCATGATATGCTGATGAAATCTGATTCTTATCTTTTAATTTCCCTTGCATTAGTCCTTCCCAATGAGGTATTCTATAATTCTGCCAAATATTTGACTGTCCTGTCTCTGTTGCGTGATATGGCATGGCATGACGTTGTGGTTATCGTGTTCCTTCTAATTGGCCATTCATATTACAGTGCTTTTTTCTGGGAACTGATAATAGAGTTTGCAATTAATATTCTGCTATCATTTCTAGCTTTGTGCCTTTTATTTTACTGATTACTATGCATTTATGCATTAAAATCAAATAGTGCTCCCCCAAGCCAACTATAATTTCATCATATGGCAAAGGCAAACCTTCTTACTATTCTGTATCAAGTTTTCCTCATCCCCAGTCATCTTTGTTACCATTAAAGATAGTAAATTCTAAAGCTCATTCTGTGGAAATTGCCACCTGGGTGGCTCAACAGGTCTCATGTTGAGCACTAAACTTTTGATCCTGTCCCCAAGTTGGTTTCTCTTTCAGTAAGCACATCTCAATACACAACATTTACTTTGTGTCAGAAACCTGGGGGTGGACAGGAGTCATCCTTGGAACCCCTTTTCCCTGCTTTCTCTGTCCAGTTCCTGAATCCAACTTCTTCTCAACAGTGACAATAACCTTGTCCAAACCACTATAACCACTATTCTTTCTTACTTGGGCTAATATCAGAGCTTCCTAACTAGTTTCTCCAATTCCATTGTAGATCCCTTCTAATCCACTCCCCACACAGCAGCCAAAACAACTTATAAAAATGCACATATGACCATGTTACACCCCCAGGTAAGACTGGCAATGGTTTCCCATTGCCCTCAGATTCTATTGTGAAGGCCCTCCATGATCTGGCTTTTGCTCATCTCTCTAGACTCAGGCTACTTCTCTCTTTGCTCCTTCAGGATCCAGCCATGCTGGCCTTCTGGCAACTCCTTGGAGCTTTGCTGTGCCCTGTGTTCCTACTGCCTGGACTTCTGACACAGTCTTTCTGTACCCTCTCCCACCCCTCCCAATTGCCCAACATGTGTTTGCATGAACACACACACACACACACACACACACACACACACCTCATCACCTTGCTAATGTTCATTCATTCTTCTGGCTTAGTGTAAAAATCACTTCCTCAAGGAAATGTTCCCTATGCTTCCTGATTAGATTTGGGCCCCCTGATAGTAGTTCATCAAGTATCTTATATTTCTCTCACATCACAATCGCAACTTCCGCTCATTACAAAATGTCTTTCCCATTCCGATGTGAGCTCTATAAGCACAGTTTATCTCTGCTTTGTTCTTCTGTTTCCCAGCAAATAAAGCACAGTGTGCACTCCATAAATATTTGTTTGAATGAAGGAATGACTAAATTAATATCATTGCTAGTTCCCCTCATTTCCCCCTCATTATATCCTACTGGGTACCCTTGTTTTTCAATCTTCATTCCACGTTTGTAGAACAATATTACAAGGTCTTAGCTGGCAAACAACATGACTACTCTCATTTGTCATCCTCAGAAAGAGCCCCATCTCTTGAGACTAGGAAGAAAGTAACACATTAGTATTTTTTTAAAAAATTGGCTAGAGCATGTCTGAAATTCTTGGATCTATGGAGATTTGCTTTTTGGGCTTATGTTGAATTAATTATACTTGGAAATGCTAATACTTCCTTAATACTTGTTATTAGATTTGGACATCTTCCATCTTTAGGGTTTGAAGTAGTATGCAAGTTTTGTGGATAGAAACTAAGTGACATGTACACACCTTTTATAACTAAATGATGTTCTATAAACAAATACATCTCAAATATCAATTGCATGGTATCTGAGTATTATCTCTTAGATGATGCTTAAAACAGATTGTTTTAGCATTTCTATAAGCTCTGAAAGATAAGATATTCACTGACCACCTGACTACAGAGAATCAGCTAAAAAGGCAATGTTCTCATTTCATTGAGTGTAGAATAGCTCGTCATTAACTTTCCTTTTAAGAAATCATAGTAACTCTTATATACCTTGAGAAAAGGTCTATGCTTCTGGCTGAAGTTTTCTTTCTTACACACCATGTTTAGGACAGTGATAACAGTGATAATATTCACTGAATACTGTATTATGTAAAGCCATTATCTTCCATCAACTCATTATTAAAAATTATGGGCTTATGGAATGTCAGAATGAGGAGGGGAAAAAAGATTTTAAAACATATGCATTCATACCTTCCCATTCTATGTCTTTCCTCATTATCCCAATTATTCCCAATTTCTCAGACACTTCCCTTGCCTCCTTTAAAGGAAATAACTGCATAAATCCTGTAACCCTCTTGATGGAGAAGACTTTAGAAAGAAGAGGGGCTTTTTTCTTTTGTAAAGTTTAACTTTTAATTTATATCCTGATTTGAACTGCCTCATCAGAACAGATAAGGCAAATTTTCATGAAGTTTATTGTAAGATTGAGGTTCTTGGAGTAGAATTTTCTCACTGCCACATAGATTGAAAACTCCTTTATGCTTTCTTACAAACACTGCCA
Source organism: Leptonychotes weddellii (assembly GCF_054177405.1). NCBI lineage: Eukaryota > Metazoa > Chordata > Mammalia > Carnivora > Phocidae > Leptonychotes > Leptonychotes weddellii. The sequence continues at coordinate 68,511,862 of NC_138380.1, read as the reverse complement.
TGACCCTAGTATTGTGAATGAAGGACTTTAGGAAGGATACCTTGATCAAACTGACATTTAGATCCACTAGGGATTAACTCTCCAGGATTTTGCTTCTTAAACACCCTTTCTTTAAATTGTAGAAGAAAACATTTAAAAACCACAAAACCATTAAAGTAGGATACTGGTGTTTCTTCACCATCCTAGAATCATCATACATGATACTCTTTTAGTCTACTCTTTTAGTCAAGAAGACATGAAGGAATACATGGAATTGTACAAATCAAACATCTAGACTCAGGTTCCATGCCATTACTCCCAGGTCATTACTCCCAGTATTAAAAACTGTTCCCACACACACTCCACTCACAGAGACTCTGACAACACCTTTCTGGATTTAATTACTGATCTTCCCATGTCCCAAGGCTATCTATCCTGAGTGCTATGTCATCCAGAAACTAACTCTGAAAATAACTCATCAAATCATTCAAATATACTCCAGCTTATGAGTTTTATTAGGCCTAATTTTACCTTTGAGAAGCTTGAAAATACATAACAATCACTAGTTCAGGTTGGCTTGAAGTCTTCATGAGCTCAAATTGCTTTCCTTGGCACCTTGATGGAGACCATTTTAAGTTCTCCTTCCAACAACAAAACAATGCACCTCGAATATTTATCCTCTCAAACTGATATAGTTACATTTCGTATTAACTTATGTGGTCTACTTAGGGGAAAAAAATCAAACATGGAAATATGGGTTCTCCAAAAAAAAAAAAAAGTCCTTAAGTAGTACACTAGCTGTCTGAAAAATCTAAATTCTGTTTCTTAAACATGTAATGTTCTGAACCTGAGGAAGCATGGAGAGGTGGTTAAATATATGGATTCTAGAATTCAAATTTCTTTCTGGGATCCTGGACGCAAATTTCTGTTCTGCCACTCACTCACTGTGTGGTATTATACAGCCTTTTAATTTCATCGAATCTTCATTTCCCTTTCTTTATAATGAATATAATCATAGCCCTGCTTGTGTCAGGATTGTGTGAAAAAACACCTGATTTATAGCTCAAAAAATATTAGTCATTATTTTTATTTCCTTCCTTCAAACGCATTAGGAGCTCCTTTGAGGGAAAGGACTAACTCATTTCTCTTTGTATCCAGAGTGCTCAGTACAATTGCTCAATAAATATTTGTCAAATGTTGTTGTTACAGGATTCTTAGATCTCCGGGAACATCTGCAACATTCTATTAAAAAATGTTAAAATAATGTATTTCCTTTGGGATCAGATTACCAGGGCATAGTATGTGGTGGCAAAGAGCAAGGAACTCCTTCCAATACTGGTCAAATCTTGATCATACCAGAATATCTAAAAACCTTCCAAATTATGTAATTTTCTTCAATAAAGGTAATTCATTATATGCATAACTACACATGATTAATGTATACCTCTGTAACATACTTATGTAGTCATAAATCAAAAATGATTTCTTCATGAAACCTCATGTCCTGATTCTTTTATTTGCAAAATGTACACAAAACCAAAAGCCAAATCTGCACAGATCAAAGAATTTCAGAGAAGCACTTAAAAAAATTAATGCTTTCTTTTTTTTTTTTTTAAAGATCTTATCTATTTATTTGACAGAGAGAGATTGCAAGAGCAGGAACACAAGCAGAGGGAGTGGGAGAAGCGGGCTCCCCGCCAAGGAGGGAGCCCCATGTGGGGCTCCATCCCAGGACCCTGGGATCATGACCTGAGCCGAAGGCAGACACTTAACGACTGAGCCACCCAGGTGCCCCAATGCTTTATTTTCTTTATAGTGCCGAAAGATGATACTGGCACAAACTGAATAATCAGAAGACAACAGTGTGGTGACTCATAAATTAACTCTGTTGTATATTAGAAAATAACATGTAGTAAAAGAAGCATTACAAGTAATGGTGAAGAAGGATTTTTCAATAAATTTTATTTGAGCAATTGGCTATTTATGTAAAAATAGATCCATTTAGATTTTTACCTCATACCACCTACCAAGGCTATTTTGGACACGTGCTTTAAAGTAAATAAAAAAGAAAGCACAGACAAATTGGAAGGTATAATTAGATATGTATCAAACTTCCAAAGAGAGAACTTTGTAAATTTAGAAGTAATAGAAAAAAATCACAAAAGAAAGGATTGACAGATTTGACAACATAAAGACATAAAACCTCTGTGGGTCAAAATAATTTAAAGGCAAGCCAGACTAGAGAAAATGTTTACAGCAGACATGAAAGACCAAAAATCAGTATCTTTACTGACCAGTGAACATTCTATTACAGAGAATTCCTACTAGGTCTCAATGTCTGCATCTGCAAAATGGAGATAAAACAGTCTCTTATAGGGTTTTTATTTGAATTAAATGAAATAATGTATGTACAAGTCCTAGCACATAGTAAGCAACTAATGAGTTTATTTTTAGTTTCCCATTATACAAATATAAAGAAAATTAATGACTTTACAGTGCTGAGATAACACTAGATACATGGCATGTGGCTCTTGGCTAAACAAAATTAGACATTTTAAAAGATAGAAATACTCAATCCAAGGGCAAAATAATAATTGGTACTTAGTAACAATAACTTGGCCTTTTTGTTGTTGTTTTGTGTTTGCCTGTCTTCTATGGAAAGATTTTTTTTAAAGTAATCTAACTGGTAAGGTGTGGTGAAACATGCATTTTTATGCATTGCCATTGTATTTGTTTTTGGTTTTTTTCTAAGATTTTATTTATTTATTTATTTGAGAGAGAGAGAGTGGAGGGAGGGGCGGGGGGTAGGGAGAGGGACAAGCTGACTCCTTGCTGAGCCCAGAGCCCGAGGTGGGACTTGATCTCACATCCCAGAGATCATGACCTGAGCCGAAATCAAGAATCATACGCTTAATCAACTGAGTTACCCAGGCACCCCAGCATTGCCATTATATTTGCAAATTAATGTAAATCTCTTAGAAAACAATTTGGCTTAAAAAAAAAAGCCAAAAGACATAAACAAAAACCTTACAAGTGGGGCACCTGGGTGACAGTCAGTTAAGCTTCTGACTCTTTGTTTCAGCTCAGGTCATGATCTCAGAGTTGTGAGATCAAGCCCCACATCAGGCTCCACACTCAATGCAGAGTCTGCTTAAGACTCCTTCTCCCTGTACCCTCCCCCCAACCCCCACTCTTTCTCTCTCCCTCAAATAAATAATCTTAAAAAAAACAAAAAAACAACCTTACAAATATTAACATCTGTTCTAGTAATTAGATTACTAACTAGATAATGGTTTGAGAAAAGTAATTCTAAATACAAAATAGCTTTATGACAAAGGTGACTATCACAGTATTATCTGAAGTGCAAGTAATGCACTGGAAATTAATTAATTATCCTACAATAAGGATATAAAAGTAAATTATGGTTTATGACCACTTTCATATACAAAAGGACTCTGAAATAACACAGCAAGAGTTTACGATCCAAGTAAGTAAAAAACACAGGGTATAGAATTGTTTTTAGCATATGATTACAATTGTATAATAATCTTTGCACACAAAAAAGCCCTGAATATTTGGGTAAAGAAAATGTGAATTATTCTTTCCAAAATTTAAAAATAGGCATGTACTATTATTTTATGAGAAGCCTGATATAACTTTAAGTAAAACTTTACTGAAAGAAAAACTTATGCTTTTAGCTTTTGAATTTTATAAAGTCTTACCAGAATATAAAGGATTATTATTTAAAATGAAGAGTTTATATATTTTTAAAAGCCCATTTAATGTCAGTTTTTCCATTTAAATATTTGATTTTATGTAATGGGCAAGGCATTGTGCTCTGTGGCCCATGTTTCAGATAAAAAAGATAAAAAAGAATACAAATTTGCTCTTGGCTTTAAGAAACTCACAATTAGTAGAATAAATGAAGTGTTGCCATATAATAAGATTTCTTTTTTATAGTTGAATTTAGTACAGGAGAAACGCACCCTTTAAAATTTGGTTCTGAGTTATTGAAGCATAAGACTAAGTTTGAGATGCTTACCTATTGGTATGTCAAGGCTCATGGAGACAGTGAATGAGGATATGTGGAAACTATTACATTTAGGTTTAACTGAAACTCACATATCTTATGTCTAGGTGCACAGTGGAGAATTACTTGTCCCAAGGGGCAAAGAGGCACCTTCAGTGAAGGCACTCCTCACACGAATGGGTCTCTACTGGTCTCTGCCAACACTTGAAAAAACAGCTTTCAGGGCTGTTTAAGCTAGGTACTAACTGTTCCCATTTTTTTCCTTATTAATACTTCCATGTATATTGAATATATCTTGCTTTCCATAGGTTTTAGGGTGTTTTGGTATATTTTTATTCTGAGTCATTACATGTAGGTTTTAAAATTGTACCATCAGAAGACAATCTGATATCCAGGTTCAGTAGGAAAACTTCATTACAGCTCTTAAGAACAGAGCAAATACTTCAAACACAACTATTCCACATAAACTTTCTTTTCTGTTTTTCTTCTCTTTGTTTTTGTCTTTTTGTAATTTATTTCCCAGAGATACCTGAATTACATTACAGAAACTTTATTTTAAATATTCTTTGCTCAGAAATAAAACTTGAATTTCTTTCAGTCAAATATTAGTTCTGAAATGGGAAATTGCCAACTTTGAAAGCTTTATTTCTGTTTATTAACCTGTAAAAACAGCTATTTCTATCCTTTAGGTTCATGATAATATCTAATTTCCTTTACTTGCTTGCTCCTCATTTTAACCAAGCTACTCTAAATACTGTAATAATTCTTTTACTTTATAAAGTTAGTTCTCTATCCCAAACCAAAAAATAAAATTATAATATGATGAAAAAAAAACTTGACTAGTATTTATGTACTGTAGCTTACAACATTTCCTAGTTTATAGCATTTCAAAGTTCACTCATGACCTTGCATTGCAAAGCATCAGATCAAATAACGATATTTCTCGAGGTAAATCTTATTAAGTAAGAAGAGCATTGCAATCCAAAATAAAGCAAAATATAGGGTGTTAAAGGTCAGCCAGTTTAGATATTTACAACAATTAAACTATTGGTTTCACCTTTTATTTGTATTACTGGTTTGTTTCCTGTCTCTCCTGCTACACTGTAAATTCATTAAGGAAAGAGCTCTGTATCTTGTCCACTTCTGTAATTCCTCAAAGCCTGTGCCCAGAATAGGGGTTTCATCTGCACTGGTTGACTTAATGAATGAATAAGGTTGGGCTGTGCATTCACTCCATGGAGTTAACGAGAGGCCTAGAAATGAAGAAGGCAAAAATGGGGAGTTACTGTAATATAATCTACCTGCTCCTTGCCCCCAATCTCAATCCCCTCCCATTCAAATTCTATACTGCACCAGAGTGACCTTTTTAAGGTTGATAGAAAAACAAATCTAACCGGGGTACTCTTCTGACTAAAACATTTCGATGACTCTCAACTGCTATCACAGTCCAAGCACTTCGAGGGAGGGAAGAAGCTGTCTTACTAATTTTTGTTAACGCCAGCAAAATACTTAGAATACAAGCACTCATCAAGGATGAGTGAATGAAAAAAAGGGAGATAAAGTAGGAAAAGAAAGCTGAGGCTGGTCTCATTGATTCAAAAAGTAACAATTGAACAACTATCAAATGTCAAATACTGTTCTACATCAGTGAACAAAACACCAAAATGTTTGCATTAGTGAAATTTTATGTCATAGTGAGAAGAGATAGAAAAGGAACAAATGGATGAGTGGAAAATAATATAGTATTAAGATGGTGATAGGTGCTGCAGAGACAAAGCAGTGAAAAGAAAAATATAGGGAATCCAGAAGAATAGGGTTTGTAATTCAAATAGGGTATCAGGATGCCTCGCTGAGTAGGTGACTGAAAGAAGAAAGAGCATGGGTCCTGTTCTTATCTGGGGTACAACAGTACAAAGGCCCTAAGGCCCCGAGGCATGCCTGGAATGTCCAAGGACCAGCAGGAAGCTGGTGTGGCCAGAGCAGAGTGACCAAGGGGCATGAGCAGTAGGATACCATGTCATAGAATTAACAGTGACATATAATTAGATCCTGTAGGGCCTTTCACTTGGAGAGAGAAAACCACTGGAGAGTTTGGAGCAGAGGAGTAACATAATCATCACTGGCTGCTCAATTGAAATGAGACTGTTGGAGGCCCAGGGCAGAAAGGAAGCCCGTCCAGAGGAGTAGCAGTGGAGGTAGTGAGAAATGTTCAGATTCTCCATATATTTTGAAGACACTGCCAACAAGATTGTAGAAGTGACCAAAGGAGGAAGGAGAAGAAGGGCAAGTGGTCATATCAGAATTTCCAAGGTTGATAAATTTGAAAAGGTATGTTTAATCTAGTTTTATATTGGGGAAAAAAGATTTTTCAATACAGACCACAGAAAGTACAGATCTACAAAATCTCCTTGGCTGGTGGGGCTGAAGGATACTCAGATTACCGAAGAGAGCATTGAGAGAGAGCCTAACAATTAACCTCGTTCTTGGCTTTGTTAATAAGTATGTGGAGTGCTGTGAATTGTGTGAGACTGCTGAATCACAGACCTGTACCTCTGAAACAAATAATACATTATATGTTAAAAAAAAAAAAAAAAGATAGTGGGAAGGGAAAAATGAAGGGGGGAAATCAGAGGGGGAGACGAACCATGAGAGACTATGGACTCTGAGAAACAAACTGAGGGTTCTGGGGCGGGGGGGATGGGTTAGCCCGGTGATGGGTACTGCGTGGAGCACTGGGTGTTATACGCAAACAATGAATCATGGAACACTACATCAAAAACTAATGATGTAGTGTATGGTGATTAACATAACATAATAAAATTTAAAAAAAAATAAGTACATTCATAGTAAATGGAACGTGTAATTTGTATCTCTATGGCTATTGCTCCAAGTAAGTATAAGACATTTTAAGGAGAGTCGATTTTTTTAAACATTTTATTTATTTATTTATTTGACAGAGAGAAAGAAAGAGAGAGAGCACAAGCAGGGGAGCAGCAGAGGGAGAGGGAGAAGTAGGCTCTGCACTGAGCAGGGAGCCCAATGCGGGGCTCGATCCCAGGACCCTGAGATCATGACCTGAGCTGAAGGCAGACGCCCCAAGGAGAGTAGATTTTTAACATAAACTTTGATGTAATAGTAATGGGATAAAATAATAAGAAGCATCTGCCCTGAAACTTATGTACCTGAGTGTTATTTATATCTTATATTTGGTATTTTCTATTACTTGGAATAATAAGGCATCTTAAGGATGAGCATATCCTGAGCTGTTACTGAGTTGTGACTTCTGGGTTGTGAGATCTTGGAGGTCTTGTGCAGTGTGAGTGTATAGAAGAAAACAACAAAGATGATTCAGAATAACCAATTGGGCAAACTGGACAATTAGAGAACATTCTTTATAAAACTATGAAGAAGAGGAAATGTCTGATAAGGAAGGATAGATCTTCTGCCCAATCTGGAACTGACACAATTTCTTGTGTTCAAAAAAAAAAGAAAGAAAGAAAGAAAACAATATTAAGGTCAATTTCACAAAGCCTTTGCTAAGCCACGTAATACAGTTTCGGAGATACTGGCTGAATCCAGACTTGATGCTCTGGTTCTTCTTCCAGGAAGAACAATTAATAATAATAGTTAATAGCTAACACTTGTTAAACACTTCCTATACACTCTGTCTTAAGAGTTTCATTCGTATTTCATTTAATCTCTTCCAAACCCTATGTAATAGGTACTCTCATCATTATACTAACTTCAGAGATCAGAAAACTGAAGGACGTAGAAATGTCAGTTCCCCAAGGTGACCAGAGCTCATGAAGGACAGAGCCAAGAGTTATTACACAACTTCTTGGTAAGGGCACATAGAATTTGTCTGAAAAGAGTTCAGTAAACCATATTCACTGTATCCTTTGAGAGTTAACAAGAAAATCCACATATATTGTTAAGGAGGACTAAATAGAGTAATGCTTAATTTTGTGTCAACTTGACAGGCTATTTGGTGCCCAGATTAAAATTACTTCTGGGTTTGCCTTTGAAAATGTTTTGGATGAGATTAGCTCTTGAATTGATGGATTCAGTAAAGTAGATTTCACTCCCCAATGTCAGTGGGCATTGTCTAAGCCACTGAGGGCTTGAATACAACAAAAGATAGAGAAAAGAGGAATTCACCATCTTTTCTTTTTCCTGCCTCACTGCTGAGCTGGGACTTATCATTTCATCCCACCTCATCCTTATTATATAATATTATATACATAATATTTTATGCACAACATAGATTATATATAGTGTTGTATAATATAGTATTTTATATATACTGTTATTTTTAAAAAATATTTTATTTATTTGAGAGAGGAAGAGAGAGAGAGAGAGCTGAATGGGGGGAGTGGCAGAGAGAGAGGGAGAAGCAGGCTCCCTGCTGAGTGGGGATACTGGCTGAACCCAGACTTGATGCTCTGGTCCTTCTTCCAGGAAGAACAATTAATAATAGTAGCTAACACCTGTTAAACACTTCCTATACACTCTTTTTTAAGAGCTTCATTCATATTTCATTTAATCTCCTCCAAACCCTATGTAATAGGTACTGTCATCATTATACAAACTTCAGAGATCAGAAAACTGAAGGACGTAGAAATGTCAGTTCCCCAAGGTGACATAGAGCTCATGAGCGGGGAGCCTGATGTGGGGTTCACTCCCAGGACCCTAGGATCATGACCTGAGCCAAAGGCAGACACTTCACCAACTGAGCTACCCAGGCGCCCCTATATACTGTTACATAAACATATAACACAATAGTATATATATACATAGTATATACACTATTTTATATATATATAAAATACTATACATACATATATACGATAGCGCGCACACACACACACACACACACACACACACACACTATTGGCTCTGTTTCTCTGCATAACCCTGACTGATAGAGGTAGAGAAAGTGTATCTGTGGTAAGGCGGAGCAGGGGACAAATCCATAGGAATGAGATACGGACTGATTTAGGTTATATGTTCTAATTTAGTCTATCCTATTAGAGTTCTGCCCAACCCTGCAAACTGGAATTCACAAAATCAGTAAAATAAGATTATCTAGATCTGATGGCCTGGGGTTCTGTTAAATGGTTTAAGACATTGGTCTGATTGCTAAATTTCACTTAAGTGGGGGGTAGCTGAGGCATAACCAGGACAATTCTGCACTCAGTCATTGCCTTTATTATTTTTTTATTATGTTATATTAATCACCATACATTACATCATTAGTTTTTGATGTAGTGTTCCATGATTCATTGTTTGCATATAACACCCAGTGCTCCATGCAGAACGTGCCCTCTTTAATACCCATCACCTGGCTAACCCATCCTCCCACCCCCCTCCCCTCTAGAACCCTCAGTTTCTTTCTCGGAGTCCATAGTCTCTCATGGTTCGTCTCCCCCTCCGAATTCCCCCCCTTCATTTTTCCCTTCCTGCTATCTTCTTTTTTTTTTTTTTAACATGTATTATTTGTTTCAGAGGTACAGGTCTGTGATTCAACAGTCTTACACAATTCACAGAGCTCACCATAGCACATACCCTCCCCAGTGTCTATTAAAAAAAATACCCACTAGTTAAAATAAAATAATAAAAAATAAATAAAGAGGAAAGAATGAGTGAGCCAGCATCCTTGAGGCTGGGTAAGGATGGGTCAGGGGAAAGACTGGGCATCCTGAGGATCAAGGGACTGAATTGAAATGGACTGTCTCTCACAAGGACCTCCACCCACCAGACATCATCTGCCAAGCAGAGGCTCTGCTCAGCTTCCTCCTGTCTCCATCCCACACTAGCAGACCCACTTCCCACGAACAAGCTTCCATCACATGGTTTGGGCACAAAGGCTGAGGTCATAGATACCTGTGTGGGGCTATGGGCAGGAGAGATCCTCACTCCATACCAAAGCACATGTTAGAACCAGTTTGGATTCTCCCTCTGAATCATGGCAGGACAGGTGTAGCATCTCTATCATAAAACTACAAGTGGAAAATCAGAAAGCAATGGGGTATAGCCTGTGAGTTGATAAAAAGACAAACATTCCATCTGTGACCTACACGGTTACTATACCCCAGACTAATGATTAATTCTGAACTTCCTGGCATATAGAATATAAAGAGACCAATGGTCTAATATATATGTGTGTGTGTGTGTGGTCTAATATCTAAGGATATATATATATATATATATGGATATATATATAAATATATAAATATATATAAATATATATAAATATATATATAAATATATAAATAAGGCAATGACTGAGTGCAGAATTGTCCTGGTTATGCCTCAGCTACCCCCCACTTAAGTGAAATTTATATATATATAAATATATATATAAAAATATAAATATATATAATATATATGTTATATATATATAACATCTAAGGATATATATATATGTGTATATATATCCTTCAAGGGAAGGATCGCCCTCCTAACAATGGAGTCTAAAGGAAATGGTTTTAAAAAAAAGGGGGGGCGCCTGGGTGGCTCAAATGGTTAAATGTCTGCCTTCAGCTCAGGTCATGATCCCGGGGTCCTGGGATCGAGCCCCACATCGGGCTCCTGACTCGGGGGGGGGCTGCTTCTCCCTCTCCCTCGGCCTCTCCCCCTGCTTACGCGCTCTCTCTCTGTATCTGTGTCTCAAACGAATAAATAAAATCTTTAAAAAAAAATTATTCATTGTTGCCGAAGAAATTCTCACACTCTTGTCTGTTCTCTAATTTATTTTTTCTTGGATAGATGATAATGACCCAAACAACCTAACCTTGATGAGGTATATGTCAAGTGGGGATTCCCATATATTATAAAGAAGGGCTTTCCAACAACAATCTCACACACTGTTGATGGTTAGAAAATCCTGAAGAATAACAACATGTAGGCTTCCCATCTGAGGCAACACCACGGGAATATTACTGCAAAAGCAGTGGAGGTCTTTGTGTTTTTTTCTTTTTTGGTATTGTTTTTCTTCTTCTTCTACAAAGTACAATTTGGCCCAGTGCATGAGTTTGCACAGTTTGGGTACCTGTTATTAGGAACCTATTAAGGTTTTCAAGTGAGAACCGGAGTTTTCAATCACAATGCCTAGGACCCTAAGTTATTAGTGAAACTCTAATGAAGGCTTGCATCCTGAGTGTTGTCAAATCATAATGCAGCAACACTTGTAACTTGCTGCTTTCAACCATTCTCCACATGGCAGCTGGAGTGATCATGTCCAAACTCAGATAGGGTCTTGTCAGCCTTTTGATACAAACAGTTCCGGGGCTTCTCAGTGCTCTTAGGATAAAGATTAAAATGCTTAACGTGATCCATCAGGCTCTGTGTAAAGCAAATCCTATCCTCCTTTCTGGTCTTATGTCCTACCATACCCTTCCAGTCCCCCTTTCACTATGAGCTCCAGCTACACTGACTTCAGGCACAGTGTATTTCCTCCAGTCATAGGTCATTTGTACATGCTCTTCGTTCTGCCTACATGCTTTCTCCCACCATAATCCCTTTTCCCTAAGTAATTCCTAATTCTTCCTTCACACCTCAGCTCTATTATATTTCTTCCCTGACACCCCTGCAGGGACACAGGGTCGTTCAACTCTGGGAGCACTGTTGATGTCATATTCTATGGGAACAGTACCTCCTGGAGTCCTGTTTCCAACTCTCTCTTTTATAGGGTTTTGTCTCCTTTGGAGCATTTACCATAAATTTACATAAGCTTATATGTGTTTATTTCATTAGTTTGTATTAATGCCTCTCTCTCTCATCTAAACCTTAAACTCAAAGAAACCAAGAATTTTTGCTTGCCATTGCACCCTCACAGCCTAGCACAGTATCTGTCACAAAATGGGCAACTGTGATGATTCATTTTACGTGTCAACTTGACTGGGCTCAGGGATGCCTTGATAGGTCCTAAAACATTATTTCTGCATGTGTCATCTGTAAGGGTGTCTGTGAAAGAGATTAACACTGGATCAGTAGGCTGAGTAAAGAAGCCCATCCTCACCGATTTGGGTGAGCATCATCCGATCTGCTGAGGGCCTGACCAGAACAAAAAGGGAGAAAGGGTGAATTATCTTTCTCTGTTAGCAGAAACATCCACTGTTTCCTGTATTCAGGCCTGTTGGACTCAGAATACGACTTACGCCATCAACCCTCAGATTCTTGGACCTTTGGAGTCAGACTTACATCACCAACTCCCTGGTTCTCAGGCCTTCAGACTTGGACTGAATTACACCACTAGTTTTCCTGTTCTTTAGCATGCATATGACAGATCCTGGGATTTCTTGGCCTCCATAATTGCATGAGTTCCTTGCTATAATGAATCTCCTCTTATATCTATCTTTTTTAAAAGATTTTTTATTTGAGAGAGAGAGCGAGCACGTGTGTGGGGAGGGGGGGAGGAGCAGAAGGGGAGAGAGAGGGAGAATCTCAAGCAGACTCCATGCTGAGTCTGCTATGGGGCTCCATCTCAGGACCCTGAGATCATGACCTGAGCTGAAACCAAGACTCAGATGCTTAACTGACTGAGCCACCCAGGCACCCCATATCTATCTTTTTATATACATACACATACTATTGGTTCTGTTTCTCTGGAGGACCCTAATGCAGCAATTGAAAATATATGTATTGAGTGAATAAAAACGACAAATGTTGTTTTCCCAAGGCTTGGAGACCCCCAGGGGGTTGATGGTCTCTTTGAAGTTAGCCATATCAAAATTCCTATAAGAACAGCAATAGAAATGGTTTGGAGCCAGGAGGAAAACACCAAGTTAACAAACATTTAACAAAATAAATGACTTTAAGGAATGCATTGCTTCTTTCACCACTGTAGTAGGCAAAGTCCTAAAACGGTCCTTATGATCTCAGCTCTCTGCCTTTATGCCTATGATTACATTACTTTACATGGCAAAAGGGATTTTGCAGATATAATTAAAGTTACTAATCAGTTGACCATGAGATAGGGAGATAAGCTAGGTGGGCTAAACCAAATCATATGAGCCCTTTATTTTATTTTTTAAAGATTTATTTATTTGAGAGAGGGCGCAAGGGGGAAGGGCAGAGGGAGGGGGAGAGAGAGAGAATCTCAAGCAGACTCCCCACTGCGCACAGAGCTTGAAGAGCTCAATCTCACAACCCTGAGATCATGACTCGAGCCAAAATCAAGAGTTGAATGCTTAACTGACTGAGCCACCCAGGCACCCACACTTTTTACTTTTTTACAGATTTATTTTAGAGAGAGAGCCCTTGAGTAGGGGGAGAGGCAGAGGGAGAGAATCTTCAAACAGACTCCCCGCTGAGTGCAGAGCCCAATTTGGGCTCAACAGGGCTCCATATGGGGCTCCATCCCACAACCCATGAGATTGTGACCCATGAGATCATGAAACCAAGAGCTGAAACCAAGAGCTGGACCCACTTATCCCACTGAGCCACCAGGCACCCCCACATGAGCCCTTTTAAAACAGAGTTTTCTCTGCCAGTAGCAGAAGAGAAAATGAGAAGTTCAAAGCATGGGAGGGTTTCCATGTGTTGTTGCTGATTTGAAGATGGAGGAAGCAATATGGAAAGGATTTGAGAGTGATTTCTAAGAGTTGGGAGTGACCTCCAGCCAGCAGCCAGCAAGAAAACAGGGACCTTACTCCTACAACCACAAGGAATTGGATTCTGCTAACAACCTGAATGAATTCATAAGTAGATTCTGCCCACAGCCTCCAGATAAGAACATAGCTTGGCTAACACAGTGTTAGCCTTATCAGACCCTGAGCAGAGAGCTCAGCCACCTACAGAACAGTGAATTAATAAATGGGTATTTTTAAGCCACTAAGTTCGTCGTAGTTATATGACAATAGAAAATTAATATAACCACTAAGCATTGGCTTCCAAAGTCTGCCAACCAATGTCTGAGAGGATATTAACCTCATTGTCAAGAACCATAATAAATTAAACATAAGCTTGGTAAAGAACTGAATGATGATCATAGCATTCTTCTTTTCCTTGACATCATGGCTTAAAATCCTATTTAGAAGTTTGTGAGTAACCCATTTCTCACCAATGTTTAGCTTTTGCCAAAATATCCCCAAGATGATTATTTTTAAGAGCTTACATTTGAATATGTTGCCTAGATAACTTATAGAAAATTACTTTGTAGAATTTGTAAAATTGGTATTCACATATTTTTAGCTATGAAAATAAATTCTTGATGTTAAAGAGATTTCTGTTACTGTACTAAACTCACTATTAATCTTTCTGTTTTTGAGCTAGTGTCTTGCTTTTTTATAATATGTTTTTATATACTTTACAATATATTTTAATATCTAATAAAGCAAGTCTTCTCTGTTACTTTTCTTTTACCATATAGTCTTGGCTATATTTGCATGTTTATACTTACAGGTGAAATTTAGAATTACTTTTCCAAGATTCAAAGATGTAAACCTACTTACTTCATCATGGACAATTTAGTCTTTCTGATAACTTACTAAGATAAATAATAATAGGAATCATAATAATTCCATGTAATGCTTATTGCATACTTAACAAGTGGCTGTCAATAGTATGAGTGCTACATGAATAAACTCAGATGATATAATTGTTTACCTGGAAAACTAATAGAATCAACTGAAAACTTATTAAAAACAATAAGCACACTTAGAAAGGTAGTTGTGCAAAAATGAGTAGTTTCGGGGCGCCTGGGTGGCTCAGATGGTTAAGCGTCTGCCTTCGGCTCAGGTCATGATCCCAGGGTCCTGGGATCGAGTCCCGCATCAGGCTTCCTGCTAGGCAGGGATCCTGCTTCTCCCTCTGCCTCTGCCTCTCTCTCTCTCTGACTCTTATGAATAAATAAACAAAATTAAAAAAAAATGAGTAGTTTCCCTGTATAAAAATTATATCTACTCAGAAATACAATGGAAGAAAAAAAACCATAATATCAATCTAGAACTCTATGACAAAAACTATAAAACTCCACCAAATGAAATAAAAGAATATGCAAGGAAGTAGAGACATACCCATGGTCATAACAAAGCAAATATCATAAAGTTGTTAATTTTTTTTTTACCTAATCTAGAAATGTAATGCAATTATAATCAGAATTTCTATAGGCTTTTTTGGGGGGGCAGAATATGTCAAAATGATTCTAATGTTTATATGAAAGAATAGGCATTCCAGAATTACCCAAGAATATTCTGAAAGAAATAATTAGGAGATACCAGTCTTACTATATGTTTAAAATAATTATAAGGCGGGGCACCTGGGTGGCTCAGTTGGTTAAGCATCTGCCTTTGGCTCAGGTCATGATCCCGGGGTCCTGGGATTGAGCCCCGCATCGGACACCCTGCTCTGCGGGAAGCTTGCTTCTACCTCTCCCTCTCCCCTTGCTTGTGTTCCCTCTCTCGCTGTGTCTCTCTCTGTCAAATAAATAAATAAAATATTTAAAAATAAATAAGTAAAATAATTATAAGGCTTCAGTACTTGTTCAGTTTTGGTACCACCAGATCACAATGATAAATCAATGGATCGGAATAGAAAAGCCAGCAATGGACTCAAATATATAGAAATATTTAGTACCTGATGAAGGTAGCATTTCATATCAGTGGAAAAGAATGCATTATTTAATACCACTATTGGATAAATATTGGCCATTTGGAAAAGTTAGACTTTTACACTAATTGATTCCTACATCAAGATAAATTCTGTATCAAATATACAAATGCCAAAAAAAGGAAAAATAAACATACCACAGAAAGATATGTAAACTTTTATAATCTAAGCATAACAGAAAGCTTTTCTAAGCATGAAAACTCAGAAACCATAAAAATGAAAATATGTATATTTGGCTGCAAAAAATACACAATTTTTGAAAGGAAGAAAACATTATAAACAAACATAAATAGTGACAGATGGTGAAAATATACGTCAACTATATGTAGCATGAGCCCATCTGGGTAAAATTAAGTACATATATCTCTGTTGTATTCCTGGAGAGATATCCTGAAAAAAGTTGGTGTGAAATATTTATATTTGTTGTCTCCGTGGATTTATTATCAAGAACACAAACCTTTATTGCAAGTGCAGATTACTATTTAAAAATTATTACATGATAAGTTTAATATCTCAAATCAGTAGGGAAAAGAGGGATCATTTAATAAGTAGAATTGGACAAATGGCTAATCATTTGGAAAAAATAAAGTTATATCCTAATTTCACATCTTCATGTAATCCATATAGATAATGTTTTTTTTTTTCATTCAAAAAATATTCGTTGAATGCTAACAAAGATATACCAGATGTTAAACATAATGAACATGATATCTCTCCTCCTGGGGCCATAGCACATATAAAATTTTACAGAAATATGTTTTTAAATAAGAACAATAGATGAGCTATTTCTGATAGAAAAAAGCAACGATGAAATCTCTGTACAATCTTGGGAGTGGCAAAGGCCTTTCTAAAATGACCAAAGGAAAAACCAATAAAGGAAAAGATTGATCAAATTCATTTATATAAAACATTTCAATGTCTCTGTATATAATAACTTAATGGGCACCATAAATGAGGCAACAACAAACAAGAAAAAGTAGTTGCTATATGTATAGTAGACCGATATGATTAAAAGCCATTATAAAAAAGACTAATACTCTTTTAGAATATATAAGCAAAGGGCTCCAGTAGGCAAAACCCAAAGACAAAGTATAAGTGACCAATAAGTACGTGAAATAAATGCGCAATTTCACTACTAATAAAAAATTAAAATATAAATATGATAATGCTCTTTGCTTATTTTATTAAAAAAAAACAACAAAAAGAGTGATAGCTCTTTTTGAGTGAGAAAGGCTGTAAGAAAATGCTCTTATATACTGTTAGTAGGAATGTAAATTGGTAAGACATCTCTAGAGAAACGTTTAATTTGTATCCATTAAAGTTTTTCATATTGTTTGACTCAACAATACCTCCTGAGTCAAAAAGCATATGCAACCATTTCTCTTAAAGCAGTAATCATGGATATGCAGATATTGTAGTGCTGATGCTGTGTATAATCACATAATTGGAAAAATGCTGGAAGTTCAACAATGTGGGGTTGATTGAATAAATTATAATACAAGTACACCATGGAACACTATTTTGTTATTATGGTGCTGTAGAAGAGTTTTATTGTCATTAAGGGGACATAGAAAATATTGATGAGCTACATCAAAAACTAATGATGTAATGTATGATGATTAACATAACATAATAAAATATTTTAAAATGTTGATGATACTTATTAGAAACACAGAAGAAGAGGGGAGTGGGTAAAAAACCCAAAATAATGGGCTGGAGAATGCTGACAACGGTTCCCTTTGGTGTAAAATCAGTCAATCTGGTACAACATGAGGCTAAGGCTCTAGTGCAAAGGGAAGGGTAAGATGGGGAAAAGAAATGAAAAGACTGCTGTGTTTCCTACATTGATCAGTTGACTTTCTTGCTAGCTCCAATGAAGAAACTCTTCCTACTTTTCTTATAAAGCATTATGGAAGCTTGAGCTCTGCTGCTGTCAACTCTGGAGACTCCACATTCAATGAGTGATGCAACTGGTCATCACACACAACTCCTCCTGATTCTTAAGCATGATGTGTGCAAAGCAGAGGTTTTGTGTTCAGCCTCACCTGGAGCTACTTTCTTAAAAAGGTAGCAAAATATGTTAGGGGAAAAGAATGGTCCTGATAAAAACAGCATGGCGGTTCCTCGAGAAATTAAAAACAGAAATACCACATGCTCTAGTAATTCCATCACTGGGTATTTACCTAAAGAAAATGAAAACACTAATTCAAAAAGATACAGACACCCCTATGTTTATTGCAGCATTATTTACAATAGCCAAGATAAAGAAGCAACCTAAGTCCGTTGATAGATGAATGGATAAAGAAGATGTGAGATATATATACACATGCACACATATATATAAAATATTACTCACCCATAAAAATATATATATATTTATATATAAAATGTGGAATATTACTCACCCATGTATAATATGGAATATTACTCACCCACAAAAAGAATGAGATCTTGTCATTTGCGACAACATGGGCAGACCTAGAAAGTATTATGCTAAGTGAAACAAGTCAGAGAAAGAAAAATACCATATAATTTTACTTATATGTGAAATCTAAAAAAACAGAACAGTGAACAAAAGCAGAAACAGCTCCATAAATGCAAAAAAACAAACTGATGGTTGCCAGAGGGGCAAAGGGGGGAGATGGGCAAAATGGGTGAAGGGGAGTGGGAGATACAGGCTTCCAGTTACAGAATGGATAAGTCACAAGGATTAAAGATACAGCATAGGGAAAACAGTCAATAATATCGCAATAGGTTTGCATGGTGACACGTAGTAGCTACACTTGTAGTGAGCATAGCATAACATATAAACTTGTCAAATCACTGTGTTGTATACCTGAAACTAATGTAACTTTGTGTGTCAACTATACTTCAATTGAAAAAAAAAAAGGATGGCAAAATGAAAAAAAAAAGAATGGATCTATTGCATCAAGTAGATCAAGATTTAATCTTGGCTCTGCGACTTACTGTGTGACTTTCTGCAAGTTACTTAACCTCTCTAAGTCTCCGTTTCTTTGTAAATGGGAGAATATAACAGTACCTACTTCAGAATGCCTATATCAAGATTAATTGGTATAATCCATAGCAATGTCTGGAGTCGGTAATTTTTCATTTGTTACCAACCCTCTCCAAGATTTAGAAAGAAGGAAAGGAAAGGAAAAAGGAAAGGAAAAAGAAAGGAAGGGAAGGGAGGGGAAGGGAAGGGAAGGGAAGGGAAGGGAAGGGAAGGGAAGGGAAGGGAAGGGAAGGGAAGGAAAGAAAAAGCCCTGTGAAATAAGGGTCCATGTTGCCTCCTTAAGGAAACTAAGACAAAACTCACCTTGTTTTGATCAGCCATTACCCAAAAAGTAAGTCTTTAAAAAAAAAAACAATTTGTGACACCTGTCAAGATACCCTTCAACACAGCCTGTAACGCCAGCCTCACCATCCATACCTTATTGTACCAACATATTTTGCACTTCTTTGATCTTGACCTTGTCTGCCACCCCTTCCATGATGACCTCTCAATTTTTGCTCTTTGGTCTTTCTACCCTCTTTCCTCAACGGAAGCCTGGATCTCCCCTGAGGACTCTTGCTTCCCTTGTACTCTCAAACAGATTTCTGTTTTGTTTAGTTTTGTTTTGTTTTGAAATATTTACATCCCTTTCGTACCTTAGAGCCAGAAGAATAGCATCCCCGCTGGTTTCTACTGCCACTTTTAGACCATTATTTCTCCACTCTCTTGTAAAAAGCAAGCAAAACAACAAAATTTGCTCTCAATCCTTGAGGTTTAGGTAATTTGACAATACCATCATCTACTAATCTTCCACTTCTCCCCCCTAAATTATTGGAGGTAAGATAATACAACAGCTGCTGTGTATTCTAAATCCTGCCATAATTCTGGGTGACTTCATAAGAACATAAATGACCATTCAACACTCTGACTTCCGAATGTTTTTACCTGCTCTCATCATCAGACCTATCCATATACTCCTCCGTTGCCACACAATACCATGATTACAAACCTTGGGTTTTGTCATCACCCATAACTGCTGTAATCAAAACTGCCAATTTAAACCTAGTGCTCTCTGACCACAATATCCAATCTCTTCTCCCAGTTTGCTTGTTTAACTATGCCCATCATGATTATTCTTCAAACTCAACAGACCATCCAGTCCTTTGCTCCTTCTTCTCCACCTCATCTCTTCCCTCCTTTTTTCTTTCCCTCTATATCCGACTTTAAGAGCATTAGTCATACTCTTGTTAAGACAAATTCCTTGTATTTCTATCTTTTCCTTTTACCCTCCCATAAAATCTCAGTCCTGCTTGAAATCAGTATCTTCCTTATTACCTGCACACCAGCATTCTAACTGTTCTGGACTGAATGCTTGTGTTCCCCCCCCAACCACCCCCAATCCATACATTGAGGCCCTAACCCTCAATGAGATAATATTTGGGGACGAGCCTTCGGGAGGTAATTAGGGTTAGATGAGCTCATTAGGGCAGGTACTGATGATGGGATTAGTTCCCTTCCAAGAAAAGACACCAGAGAGCTTGTTCTCTCTCTTCCACTCCCCAACCTCATCCTCTACACACAAAGAAGAGGTCATGAGAACACACAGGAAGATGACAGCCACCGACAAGCCAGAGAGTTCTCACTGGGAACCAAATTGGCTGGCACCTTGACTTTGGACTTCCCAGCATAGGACTTTGAGAAAATAAATCCCTATTGTTTAAAGCCACCAAGACTATGGTATTTCATTATGGCAGCCAAATGAGATGTCTAGGACAATAACAATACCAAAGAAAATCACTTGACAGGGTGGATGTGTCTCAATGTGATTTCACCATCACACCCTCAAATGGGTCCTCAAACACTGACCAGCAGTCCTAGATTTCTTTTTTTTTTTTAAAGATTTTATTTATTTATTTGACAGAGAGAAACACAGCGAGAGCGGGAACACAAGCAGGGGGAGTGGGAGAGGGAGAAACAGGCTTCCTGCCGAGCAGGGAGCCCAATGCGGGGCTCGATCCCAGGACTCCGGGATCGAGGAGTCCTAGATTTCATTAGCCAACTTATTCTACTACTCACTCGTAGAAGGACTGTTTCAGTTTCTCAAATGGTGATGTCTTTCATTTCGTAGATAATGCAGAAGCTGTCAGGTGGGAACTTCCTGGACTTTCTAATAATAAAAGCTCAAAACTACTTACATCTGCACCAACACTCCCTTTCTTTTCTCTGGTTACAACTGCAAATTGGTGCCTTTAACCAAAGCTCAGTCCATCCTTCTGTGCCTTGGAACCCATGGCTTTTCTGCATTCTCTCTTCTGATCACTTTTTCTCTCTCTTGTTTCCTTCCTAGTGGATTCCTTCCTTTCCTTCTTAGTGGATTCATTCTGTCAACTTTAAAATGTGCTGAAGTCACTTTGGTGAAAAGAACAACATGACAATTGGGATGAAATACCAACATCCCTCTATTTAATATTCCTCTATGCCACTCCCCTCGTTCTCTCCCCTTTCATTTGGCTTCCACCTTCATTGTTCCACTGAAACAGTGCTTACTGATCTGCAGGAGTACTGTGTATATAAAGGAAATTGGCTTTTTGTCCATGATATTAGTTTTCAAGTATGTTTTCTTGGTCTGTCATTTTTCTTTTGCTTTGTTTATGGAGAAACTTGCTTTGTGAATTTTTTTAAAACGTTTTTAAATGAGAAAGGTGCAGAAATTTCTGTACATTCCCTCCCTTAGAAAAAATATCCCTTAAGATTGAGTTGGGGAAAGAATGACAGCCTGGGCTAATTTAGCGTAAAAAGTCCTCTGTGTGGGGCTGAAAGCAGCGCTCTTCATTAAAGTGCTGTGTAACATTGCTATGACCTTGTCTAAGACAATCAAGAAAACTAGAGTCAATGGAGTGGCTCTTCCTCAGCTTACTGCCAGCTAATGAGGACCAACAATGTGATATGCCTGCCCAGTTCCAACTGTATTAAGAAAAACCTAGAGACTAGAATAAGGGAGAAGATAGCCCTACCACATCCTCTTTACAACAGATCACTTCTGGAATGATCTCTTTCTAGAAATGCACGTTGGGGTACCGGTGATACTACATCTTTGAGAAATTGTGCCCAAACATCGATGTATACTTTGTCCATGCTCTAAAGCTCTCAAAGTAGCTACATTTATTATCTCACTGATCCTCAATATAAATCTATAATGTACCATTATCCCCATATGACAGGTGAGAAAACTGAGGTCCAGAGAGGATAATAGACTAGCTAGGACGTGGAGCTTCCAGAATTTAAATATAAGCTTTTTGGTTCCAGGATTGGCTTTTTTTTTTTCTTACTATACTATGAATTGAACTGTAATAAGTCCAGAGGCAGGGGGCCAAGATTGAGGATTCTGGAAGCCATATTCCAGAAGGAGCTTTTGAAGAAACTAGAGATGTTTGGCCTGAAAGAGAGATGCTTTAAGAGGGTATGTGGTAGCTGTTGTCAAATATTTGAAACCCATTATACGGATGAGGGAGGAGACTTCTTTATAACTCCAGAGGGCAGAACTAGGACTAATTGATTGAAATTATGATGTACCCAGATGGTTAATACAAAACAGTCTAAAAGAGTGACAAGTGTTGAGTGCAGAACTGTGTCCAGATAGCTCAACAAAGTAAAGACCCAGAGCAACAGAGAACCAGCCTGTTTGCCTGAAGTTGGTCGGAGGCAGGGTCATCATCAGCACAAGTGTCTGCAGCTGGATTTTCACCCGTTTTTGTGGGCCAGCTGTCAGGCCAAAGCACCAGTCCTGCTCAGTTTTGATTCTGTTCCCTGTGATTTCCTGACCTGGGGTCTTGTCCTGGAGGGGAACCCTGGTGGGTCAGTTTGGAAAGTTCATAGTTCAGAGCTGACTGCAGGCCCCTCCCACTCCCTGACTGGATTTGGACAAAACTTCTCCTAGTACCTGCACAGTTCTCCATAGGCCTGCAAACGTTCCCACCTTTTGGCTATTTGGGATTTTCCTGTTCTAGGTCTGTAGATGCCCTGTAGCGTCCCTCTGCTTTCTCACAGCTGCTGAGAGCACCCAGGGCTTGCTGCTGTTGGTGGTTTATCCCAATCTCTTTGCATTTGGGGTTCATGGGAATATCTCATCAGTGAGTTTTGTGGTAAATGTTGTCCACAGCTGGGTTTCTTGGTCCTTAGTAGCTCTGTTTATGTGTGGGACTTCAAAAAGATCCAAAACCTTTGCTGACCCATCACCACCATCCTGCCAGAATTCTCAGGTCTGCTACTATTACTTCAAGCTCCTTCTTCAGCTCTCTGGCTAGGTAGCTGCTGATTTAATTATGTTCAGTTGTCTCTTAGAAACAAGCATCAGGGGGCGCCTGGGTGGCTCAGCTGTTAAGCGTCTGCCTTCGGCTCAAGTCATGATCCCAGGGTCCTCGGATCGAGCCCCCGCATCAGGCTCCCTGCTCAGCAGGAAGCCTGCTTCTCCCTCTACCACTCCCCCTGCTTGTGTTCTTGCTCTCACTGTGTCTCTCTCTGTCAAATAAATAAATAAATCTTAAAAAAAAAAAAGAAAGAAACGAGCATCAGCATATAATAATACACACTTCTGTGAAGGGGCTTGGAGTTACAAAATAGATTAAGCTCTGCTAAAACGTAACTTAAAAAAGGAACTCAAGAAGATTTAAAAACAAATATAGACTATTTTTTTTCACAGTGAGTTATAGTCCTGGGTGGGTAAGTAATACCATTTATTCACATTTTTGCATTCTTCACCCCAGTAGAGAACAATTCTCACAGTTGGATGTCTGACTCAGTAATCTGTCGGTTTTGCCTGACTAAAGTCACATCACTGATTGATGCCAAATCTCGCTCATTTAAAGGTTCATTTTTCTTTTGGCTGTTGGCAAATGCAACACTGATTATGGGTTATTAGCACCCACTCCCTCAGATTTCTAATGTGCTGGGAGAGGCGCTGGGAGCGCTTGCCTGCATGCCAATTACAGCGGCCGCAACAGCCCTCTGCCGCACCTTTCTATTCTGAGCCCCAGCACACCTGCCAGTATGTCTGACTGTAGCGAGGATGTGTTTATTCAGGTCCTTCGTAGGGAGATTAAAAGAAAAAAGGGATCCTTTCCAATCTCCATCTCATTGCCAGCTCTGCACCTCCACGCTGAGAAAAATGGTGATATTTTGTGACAACATTTGGTTCTTTTTAACTTGTCTATTTATTCACTTGTTCGTTTGCTCTTTTATTGTATTCATCCAATAAATATTTTTGAGGACTGGCTCGTGAGGCAAATGAAAACAGTTCAGAGACCACAGAGACTCATAAGCCATGCGGAAAGTAGTCTCTGCTTTCTTGCAGGAAGTCCTCAGCAGGATGTGGAAACCCTGAGACAATTGTGGCAACCACACCTTACTGTCGGGCCCTTCCTCTGATGTTGTCTGAGGAGAAGAAAGACCTGGTCTGCCAATGGCCAGTTCTGCCAAAGGACTTTAAGTTTTTCACTCACTGCCTTCCACTTTGGGATGGCCCCTCATCCCCTCAACACGCTCCGGCCTTGAACTGTGCCTCCATCCATATCAAGGCTTTATGAGAATGAAACGTGGCTGATCCTCGCTGCACGGCTGAGGCCTCCACAGGAGTGCCCTGGCAGCATGGAGTCCATGTTCCCGGGCTACCCCGTCAAGTTTTCTCTGAGTTCTTGCTTCCATGCCTGATTGGGCCCATCGGTCTCCACTATTACCCAGGGTATTTGTTTGTGAGGGCTGTTTTTCCGACTTCCATGGTCCCCCTGTACTCCTTGGCTCCTGGCCCCCTCCCTCCATCTTCAAATCCAGCAGTGAGTGTCTTCTCTCCTCTCTAACCTCTGCTTTTGTCTTCACATGCCCTTCTCTCACTTTGTGGACTTTTAAAAAATATTGTGCCTTCAAATTTATCCATCTTTTCTGTCTGGGCATGCTTAGAAAGGCTACTTCTTTGCGATTAAAATAAACAATGGTTTGGTAATCTCTCTTGCTTATAGCATTTTAGAACTGAGGCTATTTAGATGTGAGGATATGTTACCGTTGAAATACGGTCTTTCTTGATGGGGAGAAAGAGGAGGTTGGGAAAATGGTGAATAAATATGGCCTGCGCATTCAGTTCTACAGCATTCTTATAATTTAAATTAGGCATCTACTATTTTTATTATTTTTCTTGGGAGTCTTTTTACATCTCTAAATAACCTTTGTTCAAATGCTCAGATAAATGAAATAAAGAACTGCCACTGGTGCCAGAAAAAGTGGAAAAAGTAGCGTGAAAACTCATGTGGCTTTATAATAGTATTATGCTTTGTAGTGAATATAATTTCCAGATTTGTCTTCTAGAGAAAGAAGGAGACCCTGGACATATTGCTCAGGACAATTAAGGAAAACCGTTATCAAATAAGGCCCCCATGTGGCACCTTAATGACTCACTGTACATACAAAAAAATGGCCTTTCTTAATGAGAAATCTTTTTCAGCAAATACCTATGTCAACTGAATCCCCTGAAAAGTAGCATTTGAAAACTCTATTACCTAATCATCTAAGATGAAGTTTTACTAAGTCTTCAGTCATAAATATAAATTTATAGCACAAACAACATGAAAATATACCTGAGTGTGCCTGGGAGGCTCAGTCGGTTAAGCGTCAGCTTTTGGCTCAGGTCACGATCCTAGGGTTCTGGGATCAAGGCCCAGTCCGGCTCCCTGCTGGGCGGGCAGTCTGCTTCTCCCTCTCCCTCTGCCCCTCCCCCTGATTGTGCTCTCCCTCTCTCACATTCTCTCTCTCAACTAAATAAACAAACTCTTGGGGCTCCTGGGTGGCTTAGTCTTTAAGCGTCTGCCTTCAGCTCAGGTCATGATCCCAGGATCCTGGGATCAAGCCCCAATCAGGCTCCCTGATCGTGGGAAGCCTGCTTCTCCTTCTCCCTCTGCCCCTCCTTGTGTTCCTGCTCTCCCTGTGTCTCTGTCAAATAAATAAATAAAAATCTTTAAAAAATAAAAAAAAACCCAAAATCTTAAAAAAATGTACTTGAGACTAGAAAGCCGATTTTGAGAATAATGACACCTTACTCTTCTGTATTTGACATGACCACTTGGTTTTGTCTCTTTTTTTAAAGATTTTATTTATTTATTCATGAGAGACAGAGAGGGATGCAGAGGGAGAAGCAAGCTCAACGCAGGACTGAATCCCAAGACCCTGGGATCACGACCTGAGCCAAACGTAGATGCTTAACCTACTAAGCCACCCAGGCACCCCCGGTTTTGTCTTCTTGGTAAGTATGAAGGATGTGTGTCTTCTCTCTCCCACGGGACAAACCCGCATAGGTGTCTAGGAATTTTCTTGGTAATTGATGGCTTTCCACTCTTTTCCTTATGCAGTTTTCATCTGCGTTTAAACCACAAAAATTTCAATTTGAGTCGTATTTGTCATTGCCAGTGCAAATACTTTACAGAGACTGCCTCTGTAGCTAGTGCATCTGTTTCCTGATGGCTACTTCTGAATTCAAACTGTTGGTGTAGCAAGAGGAAACAAGTTAATTGGAGCTTCTAGAACAGCAACTCTCCTTAAAGGGTCCATGTTACCATGGAGAAGACAAGAGATGTTTGGAAACAAGTGCGCGGACATAGAAAACCCTCCTGCTTTTATTATTGTGAAAGAGAAAGTTTAAAGTCTAAGTTATTTTCTCTAATTTTAATGTGTTAATGTTTATTGCAGTAAGTTAGTTGAGACAATTATTTTTTTCCCCACACAGATCTTTATTCTACCATGATTCGACTTAGTAGCTGAAAGGGGCTGTTTTTGCCATAATGATTTTAAGAGATTTAAAATTTTTTACAAACTCAAATATTAGTCATCTACAGCTTTATTATACAAAACTGTTTTTTAAGCGTTCAACATAGAGCAACAGTCCCTCCTTTGTTTTTTTTTTTTTTTTTTTAAAGATTTTATTTATTTATTTTGAGAGAGAGAGAATGAGAGAAAGCACATGAGAGGGGGGAGGGTCAGAGGGAGAAGCAGACTCCCTGCCAAGCAGGGAGCCCGATGCGGGACCCGATCCCGGGACTCCAGGATCATGACCTGAGCCGAAGGCAGTCGCTTAACCAACTGAGCCACCCAGGCGCCCCCTCCTTTGTATAATATACACTAAATACAAGGATATCTATACTAAACTGTATGTTCTATAACGATCTTCTTTGACAGAAGCTTCAAAACCAGAGGTGGAATAAGGATTTTGGAACTACCAAAATTGTAAAATTACAGTAAAATAATGCTAAATGTAACTTCAAGTTACAGTTAACGAACATTTACTGAGAACCTGTTGTATGCGGGGTACCATGCTAGGCTCCACAGGGACAGTAGTTAGGGGTTTCACTCTGAAATCCGAGCACAGGGAGATAGACGGCCACTTAGGTGAGTGCGGGAGAAGGCGGCAGAGGCTAGGACCTTCCTGCTGGTAAGGCCGGAGGGTGAAGAAGCGTTGCAAAGTGGGCGCTAGATTCCAAACACGCGCGACCAGGGCGGCACTCTTCTCCGGGTGCAGCCCAGAGAAGCCAAGGCCCAAACTGCCCCTAGACTCACTGTTCCTCACCCAGTTCCGGGGTCTCTGCCTAGGCCGGGAGAAGGGTGCACAACAGCACCGCGCTCGTTCTCACGTGGGCGGTCAGTCCTGTCTGCAGGACGTGCTGGGGCTAAGGCAGGAGCGACGTGGCGTGGACGGTCAAGAAACCCCACCATCAGACGCCCAAGGGGGATATTCTACAGGCTGTTTCCCTCCCCCGGCTATTTGTGGCTGTTTTCCAGACCAGAGGCAGTTAGGACAAAAGGAACCCTGCTCCTTTCCTGGGAGCCAAGTCCTGGGTCTGTTGCGAGCGCCAGGCTGCTGCTTCTTTGGGTCTGTGGACCTGAGAATAGGCTTCCGGCGTAAAAAAGATCAGCCGCTAAAGCTAGAGATCCCAGCGGTTAAAGCTGGGCTCCCGGCAACGATCAGCATTCCTCCCGGAGCTCTCCGGCGCCACGCATCCCACAATCCCCGTGCAAACTGCAGCGCTGCTCCACTGCGTGCCGGCTGCTTGCGGCACGCGGGCTGCGAGCGCGAGCCCGGCGTCTTGACAGCTGCCCACGCGCCGGGGCGGTGCTCGAGCACGTTACTTTAAAGAGCCACGCGGCCGGCCCCGCCCCTCGCTTGCCACGATTGGCTCCAGGTGGACTGCGTTGGCCTGATAGGTGCAGGGAGGGCGGGGCTGCGCACGCGAGGCCCGTGGCCTCACCGCAGCAGTCGCGCCTGGGGCGCGAGTGGCGGCCGAAGGCAGGTGGTAGGGCGTGCGGGCCGGCGGGCACGCGCGCGTGCTGGCAGCCGAGGTCCCTCGGGAAGCAGGGAGCGCCCGACACCGCCCCGCACGCGCCGCCCTGCGGTCGGCGGCGCGCGCGAGGGCGGGGGAGGTGCGTGCGTGTGTGCGCGTGAGTGTGTGTGAGTGTGTCTGTGTGTGTGTGTGGAGCTTGGGTGCGGAGCGCGAGCCGTCAGTGCCCCGGTACGAGTTCCCCCGCGGTCTTCCACACCCTCCGTCGGTCCCCGCTCCTTGCCCCACGACCCTCCAGTGCCTCCACGGTCGCAAAACGAGCGAGAGCATTGGGGAGCAGGTGTGGGGGGCGGGAGGGGTCGCAGCAGACAAAAGGGGCGCGGAGGTCAGCCCGCCATGGCCTCCCGGAGCCTGGGGGGCCTGAGCGGGAGCCGCGGCGGGGGCGGCGGCGGCAAGAAGAGCCTGAGCGCCCGCAATGCTGCGGTGGAGAGGAGGAACCTCATCACGGTGTGCAGGTACGGCGCGGCTCGCAGCGAGGGGAGGGGGCCGCCGGCGCCGAGGGCTGAGGGTTGAGGGCGTGAGCCACTGGGGGTCCCGCAGACTGGGGGCCGTGGCCCCAGGCTCTGCAGCACCGGGCGTGTCCGCGGGCGCGAGCGCCCTGAGAGGGGCCCGGGTCTGGGCACCGCGAGGCCCCGGACTTTCCGGCAGTTTCAGAGATGAGCGAGGATAAGGCTTGGGGCGGGGCTGGGGGAGGATTTGTTTTGAATGTGTCTTCCAGTGTCAGAGTAAGAGGAGGACAAGAAGGAAAAGCTCTTTCATTTAGTGCTCATTAAGCTGTCAGCCAGCTTTTGGTAAAGTCGTTACTGTGTTGCTTCAAAATCGGAATGCATTTTGTTTTTGTTTTGGCTTATTTACGCATATATTCAGTTATTTCATTCCACCAGTATTGAGTGTCTTCTACAAGCCTACCGTGTGTGTGTGTGTTTTCTCTCCACTTTTAAATTGCAGAGCTAGTGCAGTTTCTGCAGTTGTTATAAAGAGTGGGACTTGTGGAGGATACCTAGTCTTCGTGTCAATGTTTTATTCCAAGTCTGCCTTTCCTTAAGGAGTTTCTAATTATAAATGTAGTATTCCTTTACTCTAGGAAATATGGAAACATAAAGGGAATAATTAGTATCTGTATTCAGAAATAACTGATTTTTCACCAAACACCTCAGCAGCAACCATCGGTAATCCTCTAAGAATTAAGAAATGATGACACCTTTTCCATTTCTGTGTATTTCTTCTTGTGTAAAAATGTGTCAAGCGTCTGTCGCAGCGCACAGATATTTATGCTAGGACTTATATTCAATAACTTTGAGGGACTTTTTTTTTTTTTTTTTAAACCTGGACCATTACAGATGTTTGCCTAAATAGCAGGAAGACCTGCCTCACTAACTGTATGGCACTTTGAGCTGTAAACAGTAAAATAATGTGGACTTGGTTTAATTTACCACTTGTGCTGTCTAGGATGCAACCTTTTGAGGAAGACAGGTATTAAATTTTTTTAAATCCAGGAAAATCTTCCTTTTTTAAGTTAGGAAAATAGAACAATAATCAAAGCTGATTTCTTTTACATATATTAAAGATTATTTATTTTTTTAAAAGATCATCTCAAGCAGGATCCAGCATTCTTGGGGTAATATATTTCATAAAAGCTCCCTCACAGTTAAACTTTACAGGACAGTTTTTTCCTCAATTGTCTTTTTAATTTTTTTTTTAAATGATTCTTCACAGTATAGCATCTGATGCTCAGCAAATATTTATTGAATGAATAATTTCAGTGGTGGGTACTCTTGCTTCTCCATTTTTGTCCTGGCTGATTTTAGGTTACTTGATGTTCACCTGCTCCCTCATCTGAGGCAGGCCAGAAGAAGGGATTTGTATCTCAATCTTATTTAAATAACATTTTAAGTTATGTTTAAGAAATTTCAGTCATATCACACTGATTTGTGTGGACAGCTGTCCCGGGCTTGCTGTATTTTCATTAATTTTATTTGCATAATTATTGCTTTCTATTGCAAAATGAATATAAGTGCTGACCTCAGGTATAATTTACACATAAATTTAGTGTTGTAGCTAAAATAAATTTCAATTTCTGGCTTAGATTTCAACTTGTGTATTTATGTGGATTTACTACTAAGGCTGTTCTTCATGTATGAAGAGTTGATGGTTTATATAAATTATCATCCATCTCAATAGTAATGGGATCTGTTTGATAGGCTTTGTCTAAAAGGCTTTTACTTTTTGGGAAAAAAGTCATTCTAGGCCATTTGTATGTTTTAAGTCGCTCTGCCTGAACAAATCAGTATTTATGCATTTATGTTTCTTTGCCTTTCAAGAGTTACCAAATTGTGGTATCTTACCCTTGTCTCTCAATGAATTCATTTTTTAATTTTTATATATCAAGTTAGAGGTGATTTGATATTTAAGTTGTGAAGAAGTTGGTTTAGAGTTTGAGTTCTAAGTTTACTTTGTCCTTAACGAGTTCTGTGTTCTTTAAGAAGCCATGCAAACATCTCATTATCTAGTTTTCACATCTGTAAAATCATCTTAGCCTACATCATTAGTATCCTTCAATAACAGCCCTAAAACTAATAATAGACTTCAAATAAAATGTGTTGATATTTTCTTTTGAATTTCCCCAAATATGAGCAGGGTAATAGTAGACATATGTTTAATGGTAGCTAGATGAGGTATGTGCCTTTTTCTCTCTAAAGAAAAACATTTTGAACTTTGTCTCCCATTTTATGTTTCCCTACTGATGCTCTAGAAAACTTGTGAACAGTTTACCAAAGCAAATCAAAACAAAATGACCCCCCAACCACCTCATATCATTCTACTGTATCTATGATATTTATACGATAATGCTTTTCTTTACCCCTTACACAATTTAGGCATATTCTCAGCTTAGTTTGAAAGCCTTATTATGTAACTAAGCAATTCTTTAGGTTTGAAGCCTTGTACAAGAACAGTATTGTTATGGTGTGGAACTTTTGAAGTGGGTTGCTGGGTTAGGTAAGATAGTCAGGACCTGAATTGAATTTAATTTCGATTCATTGTGATTATGTATGTAATTCTTTCATCTCTTGTTTTTGTTCTATTGAACATTTATGTATTGTAGCCTTAAAAATACTTGCATGGTACTTAGTAAGTACTATTTTATCATGCTTTTTTACAGATTGTGGTGGAGAGAAAGTAGGTCATTTAGGCCTCTAAATATTCCACATTCAACTCCAAAATATTCATAGACTGATTTTGGCTCTTTGTACCAACTAGTATTTTCCCTGCATATTCTTTACCATTTAGAATTTTGAAAAATTAATTTTTAAAGTCCTGCAGGCTTTTTTAAATCTCTATTTTTCATCCATAGAAAATCAGGTACATTAGTCATTTTTTCTGTCATTTTTAAGCTCCACATTTTATTGAAAAACTTACATATTCTTTTGATTTTACTTCTGTTGACAAAGAGAATTAAAATGGAAAGTCTCTTTCTGTAGGTCAACATTGCTTTATGAGAAAGTTATTAAAGTATATAGTTTATATATGCATAATCAGATTTTAATATAACATTTGTTAAATTTTTACCTCAATTCCTTAAGAGAAACTCCTCACACAGTCATAATTTTCCTGTCTTGTGGATAGAAAGGATTAACAAGAGCCACTTAAGGAGAAAGTGTGATGAGTGGAGACAAATGATGGTTTTCTAAATTAAAGTACTTCTAATAAGATGTACATAGTTATTCTTGGTTTTCTGTAGGTGAAGATATTATTTCATAATTTGAATGTTATTTCAAGTAACAATAGGGCCTTATTTTTCCAGTGTAGTTAGGGAATGAGGTGCTTCTATTTTCCATGTTATTAATGTTTGTGTTAAGCTTAAAATTCTCCCATCAACTATAGTGCTCTACTCAGCGTTAGTTGTGGAGTGCAATCTTCTGTATAACTGAAGCTTATAATTTAAGTGTTTAAGCCACAATAAATATTAATATTTAAAACATTTTGGGTGAATCACTTTTAAAAATGGATTACACATTTCTCTACCTTCTTTAAAAAGACTCTCTAAAGAATAATAGAATCTTTATTGAGGACTTCACTCTGAATCTGGTTCTGTGAATATGTCCTATGCAGTGGCTGCCCTTGAGGACTCTTGAGATGCATAGAGCTTTTTGCGACATGGCCCCAGAAGATTGTGTGTTTAAAGTTTTTTGTCTGCTTTTGCATTCTACTGTTGCTTCCCACCAAGTTATCTGTATTTCTTACAACTCTGCCTGTTTCTAGCAGCTCTTTCCTTTGTGCTTCCTATCCTCACGTGCTTACTACAATTGGCTGTGAACTAGGAAAGCAGATAAGTAAATTTATCATGTGTTAAAAAAAAAAAAAAAGGCATCCAGAGGCCTCGGGTAAGTAAGTGGGCTTTAGCACTCTGAACTTAACATTTTAGTTGATGAATAATCAGAAAAATTGTCTCTTCCTATGTTTGAACTTGGTGGGTGAACTGCAGATTCGTAAAATGTTAGTATGATTGGCAATATGATCCTTTAAAGAACTTCAAATTGAGTGACTTACTTTCCTTGTTACTATTTGCTTGAGTATGCCTCATGAGACTGTTCATACCTTGGCTACAGTGATTATATTTTTAGCTAAAGCTCTTTTAGTCATGCTGGGTGTGGCAGAACTTTGGGTTTGGTCTTTGATCAACATTTTCAGTTGCATTCTTTTGGAGCAGGTTCAGTATCATTTCTAAGGATTGTTAAGAGCTCTAATAGTAGGTATTCATGACGGAGGTAGCATGATCATCTTTTCAGCTATTAGTCCTGGATAAGCTTCTCAGCATTCATAAAAGGTCATTATCTCTTCCCCTAGCTAAAATGGATTCATACTCAACTTAGGGAAGATAGCTGTCCTCCACACATGTAACTTCCCTGCTTATCGTTTAAAGATTTTATTTATTTGAGAGAGAGCACACGAGAAGGGGGAGGGTCAGCGGGAGAAGCAGATTCCCTGACTCCATCCCGGGACTGCAGGATCATGACCTGAGCTGAAGGCAGTAGCTTAACCAACTGAGCCACCCATGCGCCCCTTCCCTGCTTATCTTAACTTCACTGCTGATTGATAAATGTCAGAAGCTCAGATGAAAGATGGGATATTCAAGGGGGGATATGTGACGCTTATCCACTCATGTATTCAGTATTACAAGTTTAGGAGATATATATCTGAGCTGGTCCAAATCATCACAAAGCAGCTGGGTATGTAGACAGCATTGCTTCACACACTCCTATCACCAGTTGCTTTTTCACATTTGTGCCTTGGTAAGTTTCCATCAACCTATATTGTGTGTCATCAGAAGAAACCGTCACAGAAAGTCTTCTTGAAGTTGTTGTCAAGGACATTGTTTATCATGTCAAGAAGTGTCTTCTTTTTGTGAAGATTTGTTTGAGAAATAGCTGTCTTATTTTAGTGCCAAGAATTGTATCTCTAGGCAGTTGGACTGGACACAAATGTGTAACTGACAACTTCTTTTTTCTTATACAGCTTTAGAAATTTTAGTGTTAAATTTGTGGCCAAGCTCTAAAAGATACATAGAACATGGGAGTAATGCATTTAGCATTATTCTTAGCTCTACTTTGCTTCCACATTTTTCATATAAATTATTATTGATTTATAATCTGCATACAGAAAGTGCACATAGCATAAGTGTACAGGTCGGTGAATTTTTGTGAAGAGGACGCTACATTGTAACTAACACTCAGGTCAAGAAAAAGAACATTACCCTTCATGTATTTAAATATTCTGAAGTTTTTCTCAAAGTGTTTGTAGTTGGGAATATACATATACATCCCTTTTTAAACTTATTCTTTTATATTTTTATATTGTAACATTAAATTTTATTATTTTCTTTTTTTGCTGATATATAGACATAAAATCAACCTTTTAAAATATTTGTCTTGTAGTAATCTTACCAGATTTACTTATTAATTCTAACAGATTTTCTGCAGTTTTTTATTTTTTTAAACTCTGAATACAGTCATGTCATCCACTTATTTAAAACTTCATGCCTTTGTTTTCTTGTGTTACTGCACTGGCTAGGACCAGAGTATTGCAGAAAACATTTTACCATGACTGTGGACTCCGAGAAACAAACTGAGGGTTTTAGAGGGGAGGGGGTGATGGGATGGGATAGCCCAGTGATGGATATTAAGGAGGGCACGTATTGCATGGAGCACTGGGTGTTATATGAAAACAATAAATCATGGATCACTGCATCGAAAACTAATGCTGTACTATACGGGGACTAACATAACATATTAATATAAAATTTAAAAAAAAATTTTACCATGAGGTAGATGTTTGCAATCAAATGTTTTTTCTGTCTATCAAAATAAACATAATTTATCTCCCTTTTTTTTTTGTTGTTTATGTAGTGATTAATATTGATTGACTTTTGAAGGTTAAACTACTCTGGAATAAAAACAGTTGTAGTGTATTATCTTTTTTTTACATATCTTTGCATTCAATGAGTTAATATTCCATTTGGGATTTTCACATATATGTTCATGGAAGAGATTTATCTGTAATTGTTCTTTCTTTCTTTTTTTTTTTTTTGAAGATTTTACCTATTTATTTGACAAAGAGAGGCACAGTGAGAGAGGGAACACAAGCAGGGGGAGTGGGAGAGGGAGAAGCAGGCTCTCCACCGAGCAGAGAGCCCGACGCGGGGCTCGATCCCAGGACTCTGGGATCATGACCCGAGCCGAAGGCAGACACTCAACGACTGAGCCACCCAGGTGCCCCGTAATTGTTCTTTCTTACAGTGTCCTTGTTTAGTTTTGTCATAAAGATTATCTGACCTTATAAAGCAAGTTGGGAAATACTCTTCAGTAGAAGAATTTGTATAACATTAGACTATTTCTTTCTTAAACTTTTGAAAGAATTCTCCAGGGAAGAAATCTGAACTGCTAATTGTCTTTGTGGGAAGTCTTTTAGTAACAGATTCAATTTATTTAACACTGTACAATTCAGATTTCCTGTTTCTTCTCGAATGAGGCTTCAGTGAGTTTTTCATGTATATTACCAATCTTATTCTTAAGATCTTTCAAATATCCTCTTAATATCTTTTTATTGTTTAAAAAAGCTATAGTAATTTTCCATTTTCTTTCCTGATATTGCTAATCTCTGTTTTTTCCATTTTTTTTCTGGCCAGGAGTTTATGAATTTTATGTGTCTTTTCAAAAGTCAGCTTTTGGCTTTGTTAATTTTCTCTGTCATACATTTATTTCTTAACTCATTGGTTTTTTTATTATTTCTTTGACTTTAAGTTCCTGTTCTTTTTCTAACTTCTTGAGATGGGAATTTAGATCATCGTTCTTCAGCCTTTCTTCTTTTCTAATATATGCCTTTTAAATCTACAGATGCCCCTGTTTGGCATTATTTTGGGATTTGAAGTGTTATATCTTTATTATTAATTAGTTTAAAATGTTTTCTAATTTCTGTTGGGATTTCTTTGACTCATGGGTTATTTAAAAATTTATTTAACTTTCAAACAGTGGAGGATTTTCTAGTTATTTTTAGATATTGATTTTTAACTTGATTCCACTATACTCATAGAGGACATACTCTGAGATTTCAAACTTTTGAAATTTTGTTTATGCTTGCTTTATGATATAGCATATGGTTAATTTTGATAAATATTTCATGTACATTTGAACAATATATATATTCTGTCATTGATTGCATGTTCTATGTTAGTTGTATCTAAGTATGTTAATTGTGTTATTCATATCTTCTTTATCCTTACTAGTTTTTTATATGCCTAGTGTATCTAATTTTAAGAGAGATGTGTTAAAGTCTGTCTCTGAGTTTGTCTTTGTCTATTTCATCCTTTAGTTCTGTCATTTTTGCTTTCAATATTTTGTTGCATTATTACTGGGTGTGTGCAGATTTAGAATTGTGATCTCTTGGGGTGCCTGGGTGGTGCAGTCGGTTAAATATCCTACTCTTGGTTTCAGCTCAGGTCGTGATCTCAGGCTCATGAGATCAAGCCCCGCATCCAGCTCTGCTTCAGATTCTCTCTCCCTCTGCCCCTCCCGCTCATGTTCTCTTTCAAATAAATAAATAAATCTTTAAAAAGGAAAAAGAACTGTGATCCTTCGTAGGGGTTGGATTCCTTTGTCACCATGAAATGTCTTTCGTTATCTCTAATACTGTTATTGCCTTAGAGTTTATTTTGTCTGCTATTAATATAGTTAAAACAGCTTTCTTTCAGTTAATGTTTGTATGGTGTATCTTTTTCCATCCTTAACTTTTAATCTTTTTGTTCTTAAATTTAAAGTGTCTCTTGTAGGCAGGATAGAATTGAGTTTGGGGTTTCATCTAGAGTATTTAGCCCATTTACATTTAATGTTACTGTGTTTGGGTTTATAGCTACCATTTTACTCTTTGTTTTATGTTTACTTTTTTCTCTTTCCTTGCCTTCTTATAAATCAGTATTTTTTATTCCACTATTCCAGTTTTTCTCTCAATGAACTTTAGTCATAAATTTTTTTTCTTGTTCTGTATATATGTTAGATTCCTATCCTTTTGCAGTTACACTTGATTTATCACAGTGTAACATAAATTTAACTCCATCTGCTTCCCCAGTAGTGTTAGAACCATTTATTCGTTCTCATCTTGGACATTTTAAGTCTACATATATTTTAAATTCTGCAAGATTCTTTTATTGCTGTATTTTATACTTGATATTCAGGCAATACACATTTGCATTTACCTACATATTTACCCTTGTCGTTGCTCTTCCATCAGATTTGGAAAAATTTTAGCTATTATCTTTTTACACTCCAATTACATGTGTGTTAAATTTTACCGGGCTCCACTTGACTTATGTTCTTTCTTTTCTGTATCTGCTCTTCTTTATTCTCTCTCTACTTCAGTTTGTATATATTCTATCGACTTCTTTTCCTTTGCATTAATCTTGTCTTCTGTTTCTCATCTGAGTAAATTAAATGAGTTTTTAATTTCAGATGGTTTTAGAATTTTTATTTCTTTTTTAATAGATTCTAATCCTCTTATAAAAATACTATCTTTTTATCTATATCCATCTTTTCCTGTCTTCCCTCAGTCATATTAATCATAGTTACCTTAAAGTTCTTATCACTAATTTAGAATATTTGTATCATCTTACATCTTTTTATTGTGTTTTCTCTCTTCCTCTTTTTGTCATGTAGCTTATTTTTTGGCATATCTAGATTTTTTTTAATTGAATGCCAGATAGTATGTATTAAATTTTTTTCAGCACTTTTGTTGTTCTCTAAGTGCTATTGTACTTACCCTTTTGTCAACCATTATGTCAAAAGTATTCATTAAAACATAACATATAGTAGAAAAAGACCACAGAGGAGTAAACAGGTGGAGTGCACCTGTCAATTTGAAGAAAACGTGGTCAAAAGCATACTAGTGCCCATTGCTCATAATACAGGGTAGTGCTCACTTTCTTTACTAATGTTATCTTCCTCGGGAAGATAGAGTGGTAGCTGATCACCTTCATCTAGTCAGGGATGGTGCCGAATCCAGGCTGGATATCAACCCTGGGAAGTCTTGCTCAGCCTTTCATTTGCCCCTGGCCATCCAGGGTTTTCAACCTAGGTTTGGTATATTTTTCAGCACCCTTTCTCTGGTAGTCGTAAACAATTATTTTGTCTTCTGGAACTACCAGATGCTTTATTCTGTTAATCAGAGGCTTTGTGATTAGGATTTTAGTCTTCTGATGACAAGAAGGTGTTTGAGGCCTTCCCAGGTCTCCTTCAAAAGCTTTCCTGGTTTTTCTGTTCCCTGCTAGCAGTCTTCTGTGGGAGTTAGACCCTGCCACACTCAGAATTGGCGGACATTCCTGGGTAAAAGCAACTATAGCAGCCCACTGATTTTTGAGCTTTCCTCTTTCTGGAGTCCTTACCTCTCTAATTCATACTGTTTCAGCCACTCTCTCTCTCTGCAGGCTTCAAACATATGATTTCTGTAATTCCTCCCCCTTCTCCCAGTTTTTCTAGCTGTACTCTGTGGGAGCATTGGTCTACCACCATTTACTCCATCCTCCTTAGTCTGTTCCCACATTTTTCATCTTCCCCAGTTTTAATTTATACAGCCAACTGATGGTATTTTATATGCCCTCATAAGCAATCTGAAGTCTTTTCTGGAATAGGTTCTATAAATAAATATAGCACCAATTATGCTGTAATCTAATTATCTTTTTGTCTTTTACTAGAATGTGAATTTCTCAAACACTGGAATCATAGTTTATTCAGCATCTAGTTTATTTCCAGCATTTAGTACATAGTAGGCATGTTTATCAAATGAGGTAATTATAACTACTGAAGAATAATAGCAGTGGATGACCATTTCCAAAATAAGGTCGAAGGTTGAATTGAAGAATCATCATCACTTATTTTTTAAAAGTCACCCTAATGATTAATCTCTAATGATATTAGAGTTTTAGTTTGAGTCCTGCATCAGGCTCCTTGCTCAGTGGGGAGCCTGCTTCTCCCTCTGCCTGCTCTACTTGCAGCTCCCCCCGCCTCTGCTCTTTTTTTGTGTTTAACATATGAGGAAAATAATTTATGTCATGCATGCAGAATAGGCTTTTTGGAGGAAAAATATTAGGTGAGCATTTATGACTAGTAATGAAAATTCTTTAATTTAATTGAAGCAATTTCTGTTTCAATCAGATTTATTTTATAGTTAAGCCTAACATTGCTAGAGTTCAAACCCAAATATATCTGATTTCAAAACCTATTCTTTCTCCTTATGTGCTTCCTTCAGTGTCTGTGGCTACATATGAATTGGTTCTAAATCGCGTGTGGGTATATGTGTTTGTATTTGAGCCATAGAATCAGAAAATGGGAACCTTCATTTTCTTAGCATTTCTGGTGTTCATAAACCATGATTGCTACCTATTAAGTCCTTTAGAAAATCAGTTTACATACAGACACTTGAAATTCTTGCCTCTTTTTCTGTGCTTAGATGTTATTCAGTGAAATGCTGATGCTCTAAAAAGAAAGAGGATATGTGCTAACATTTAGTAATTTTTGTGTAAGTTAAAAATTAAATACTTTATATATGCTATCTCTTTTAATCTTCACAATAATTTGGTAATTGATTACTGAGGAAACTGAGGTTCAGAGAGGTTAAGTGTCTTGACAGGAATGGATAACCGCAGAGCCAGGTGTGAATCCAAGGCCTTCTGATATTAAAGCCCCAGTTCTTCCTATTGCTGTATTGCTGCTGTGAATATCTAGTTTACTAGATAGTTTACCAATGTTAAAATATGTTACTTGAATATTTTCGTCTGTTATTGGATAAAGAGCATTTGGATTCCAGAAGGATATGTGGTCCAAGGGTATAAAGTATTCTTTATTAAAATGATTTTAATTGGGAGTTCTTTCATATAAGAGATTTAATGAGTTAATTTATGTTAAGATGGGAAGTCTTCTTGGTTTGATAGCTTTCTAATTTTAGATGTTTATTTTTATTTTTTTGGAAAATTTTGTCTTAGCCTTTTTTTTTTAAGATAGTGCATCTAATGTTATTTTTCATGTTGGGCAGTCTGTTGTCATCAATCTGCTTATATAGCAATACAAGATGTTAATTGTGTAGTATTTCATCCTTAAAGTACTTAGGTTAACAATTCTCTTTAAAAGAAATTTGTCAACATATAGTACATTATTAGTTTTTGATGTAGTGTGTTGGCTAACTGAACATAATAAAAATAAATAAATGAATAAATAAAATAGTGCACTTCACAGGTGCTTAATTAAAAAAGAAAAATAAAAGAAATTTTGTCAGTACAGGTGGGGAAAATATTTTAAAATATACTTTTCTCTTTTTAATTTTTATATAGGGTAAAAATTTTAAAGATAGTAAATACTAATAAGAGAGAGACTTAGGCTACCATTTCAGAGAAATTGGTTGGGACTTTTTTTTCCTGTGTTCCAATAAAACTTTATTTATAGAAACTGGCAACAGGTTGGATTTGGCCTGTGGTAGTAGTTGCAGGCTCTTGCTACAATTATATGTGTAAAGAATTTTTTTCTTATAAAAAGATTAAAATTATAGAAAAATAAAAGTGAAATATACATGATTTTGGGGAATTCTTACTTTCATAATACTTAAAAAAAAAGGCAAATTTCTGATTCTAAAAGATTTTTTGAGTTTCTGGTGTAAAATATAAGAAAGGAAATAATGAATACCCAACTTTTATATCAACATGGCTGGGACTGGAGGAGATTATGCTAAGTGAAATAAGTCAAGCAGAGAAGGTCAATTATCATATGGTTTCACTTATTTGTGGAACGTAAGGAATAGCATGGAGGACATTAGGAAAAGGAAGGGAAAAACAAAGGGAGGGAAATCGGAGGGAGAGATGAACCATGAGAGACTATGGACTCTGAGAAACAAACAGGGTTTTAGAGAGGAGCGGGGAGGGGGGATTGGTTAGCCCGGTGATGGGTATTAAGGAGGGCACTTACTGCATGGAGCACTGGGTGTTACACGAAAACAATGGATCGTGGATCACCACATCAAAAACTAATGATGTATGGTGACTAACATAACATAATAAAATTTTTAAAAAAAAGAAGAAATAAGCTATTATCTACGGTTACTGATATAAATTATATTTAGGTAAATTGTATCCTGTTTCCAGCATCCATGTCCTTTTTGATTATTGATGATGGATATTATATTAATGGCAGAAGATAGTTACCTGCCCCTTTGATAGAGACTAGTAGCAGTGATAAACATAAGGAATTCTGTAATTTTGGTGTGAAATAGTGGAAAGAATTCTGTCTCAGGATTTGGATGTAATGTTCTACTTAAAAATACAACTTATGAATGACTTTTCTGAAATCCTTTTAGTTTTGAAATGTGATGATTCTAGAAGCCTTTATGTACTTTGGTTATCTTCAGATATAATTCTGTGGTAAAGAGATTTAATGGTATAGGTAAAAAAATCTGTTTTGTGTGAAATTTATGGTTTTTTTGTTTTTTTAAGAGGGA
Source organism: Leptonychotes weddellii (assembly GCF_054177405.1). NCBI lineage: Eukaryota > Metazoa > Chordata > Mammalia > Carnivora > Phocidae > Leptonychotes > Leptonychotes weddellii. Next base: position 68,470,851 of record NC_138380.1, on the reverse strand, counting down.
GAGAGAGTGGCGGGGGGTACGGGGAAGACTGAGGGAAAGGGAGAGAGAGAGAATCCTAAGTAGGCTCCATACCCAGCACAGAGCCCGAAGGTGGGCTCCATCTCACAACCCTGAGATCATGACCTGAGCCCAAATCGGGTCAGACGCTCAACTGACTGAGCCACCCAGGCACCCTGAAATTTATGATTTTTGAAGCATGTTTGCTTATTGTAAGGGGATGGGAATATATTTTTTCCTACTCGATCACTCTGCATATATGTAAATATATATGTATGTATTACTAATGCAGAGCCTTAAATATTAAAGGTGGATTTCCACTTTTTAATAGTTTCTTTCCAATAATGTAGAAATTTAACAGAATAATAATTTTTTTTATTTTGTTGTCACATTTTTACTTTTTAATTATTTTAGTTAAAATTATGTTACAAATCTATGACATGGGAGGAATTAGTTTAATGTAGTGTAATGAAGATTTTTTAAACACAGTTTTTGTAACTCTCTCATTTTTCTTGGTATGTTGCCAAAGAGAAAAAGGAAGTTAATGCTTTCTTAGGTTTGAAGGTTTTATTCACAATCATTCTTGTCTATTTCTGACCCAACAAATATTTTCTTTGGGCATTGAAAGTGGAAAAGAGAATCTGTTTAGACAGAGACATTTTAAAAACTGTGCTTAATTATACAACCCTTTTATGAACATTTTTGAATTTTTAATTCTTATGTAAAAGCTGTTACTTAGCCTTGATTTGGTATTTTTAGACATTCATCAAATTGTCATTTCATTATTTTAAAATCAGTCCTCTTCAGGAAATAGATGACTAATATTAATGTCATCACTATCAGGAAATAGCTCAGCATCTGTGTGATATTTTTTTAGATGTATTGAAATTCTTTTTACAGGTTTGGTTTTTATAGCACATCTTAGCTAGTTACTGTGTTATGGAGGAAAAGATTCTCATTATTTTGGCATAATGGAGCTAGCTACATGATTCTAGAGAAATAAGTGTTGAGTGGGAAGACTTGGCTAGCTAGAAGTAAAACATGGATTCTAAGGAACTAAGTTACCTTCTGAAAGTTTGATTTGTGTTGGTAGAAGGAGAGTAGGATATAAATGATGAAGCAAAGGCAGGAAACGTTCTTTTTTTCCCTTATCAATCTTGATATAATAGAATATTTAAAATGCTTTCTCACCCTTAAATATCTTCATGCTTGGAAATAACAGAACTTGTGTCTAAAGGTATGCTTTAGGATATTTGGACTTTGTTTTTATTTTTGTTTTTATTTTTTTTCAGGCGTTGGATTAAAAGTAATTTAGTACTCTGAGATTTACCATTTTAGGTTTTTGTCATGCAAATTTCTGTAGGAATACAAGCTACTGATAACATGATAAAAAGATGCATGTATTTTATTGACTATTGATTGATACGTGTATGGCTTTTGGTGCTACAAAAATATATGTATTAATACCCATGGCCTTTCTTCCCATTACAATTTACAGTGTAGATAATTTGTTAGGATTTTGTATTATTCCTGGAGGACATTAGTGACTAAAATCTTATCAGATTGTTACATGTACAAATTCAATACTCAGGGGCACCTGGGTGGCTCAGTCGGTTAAGCGTCTGCCTTCGGCTCAGGTCATGAGCCCAGGATCCTGGAATTGAGTCCCGCATCAGGGTCCCTGCTCAGCAGGGAGCCTGCTTCTCCCTCTGCCTGCTGCTCCCCCAGCTTGCGTGCGCTCTCTCTCTCTGTCAAATAAATAAATATCTATTTTAAAAAAAGAAATTGAACATTCAAACCTAGCTCTTTTTGATGAAATAAGTAGTTATTTTTATCTTTAAGTAAAATTTTCACTTCATTTCACTGATGTGCATTCCGATCTTAAATGCCATAATTTTTTAAAGCAATAGATTACTTCTGCCTTGAATGTGATCGTAGAGTCCTACCTAATGAAGATTGGAGGGAAAGATTAAAACATTACAAAGTTTCCTTTTATTTAGGTCAAAAACCAAACTAGGGGTTTTGCTTATTCATTTTAGGAACATTTTTCAATCTCTTACTGAATAAGAACATTATACTTACTTATTCTTATTAAAAGTTTGCTAAGGAATGGCAACATTTCATTTTTCTCCTGTATTGCCAATGAGATGGACATAGGGAACAAAAACAAGTTTTCAAGTCCCTTTTAATCTGGTTTATCTGTTTATCTTCTTTTTGTTTCTATTCATTTACTCATGCATTACATCTGATATTTATCTAACTTGACTATCTTTTAGGTACCAGAGACCACTTCATCAGTGTTGCTTCTTTCTTAGCTGTTCTTATTTTTTCTTTACATAATGGCTTCCGCCTTTGAGTCCTAGGTGTAGTTATAGATAATACCATGTACTGAACGTTAATCCACCGCTGTCAAAATTACTTGTCCTGACCAAAGAAGACTGAAAATTATTTGAATAATTATTTTCTCAGTGCTCTCAAGAATATATAATTACTAGTATTCTAGGAGAAATGTTATTTACATACTAAGAATGCCTTAGGTCGTGGTTCTCAAAATGTACTCCTGGACTTTCACCCCTTCAGAGGTCCAAAAGGTCAGAAATTATTTTCTCAACAGTTTTAAGACAGTATTTGCCTTTTATGTTCCCATTCTTTAACAAGTGTGCAGTGGAGTTTTCCAGAGGCTACATGGTGTATAATATTAAAATAGCTTGAATACAGAAACAGAGATGAGGATTTATTCTCTTCTATTCAACACAACATTAAAGATATTTGCAAAGAGGTACAACAATGCTATTCTTGCTAATTTTTTGTTGTTTTGGAAAAGACACATTTTATAAAATACATTATTTATGCTAACATGTAATGAATTATTCTGTTTGTAGTTAATAAATGGAGCAGTCCTCACTTTGCACAGTTCCAATATGTACTATTTCAGTTACTACAATTCAGTTAATACCAGGCCTCTAATAACACAGTTCAAGTTTGACTACCAGGATATATTAACTGTGAGTAATTGCATAAAATAAAATTTTGTTGCTGGCACCTTAGTCTACAAATCACTGTGTTAATAACAAATGCACATCATGATCAGTGACCAGTCACATCACTTCTTTCTAAGTCTGCCGAGCATTGGTCACTGTTCATGTGTTATTAGTCCATGCACAGAAATCAAAACCTGTAGTTGTGTTGCTTCCTTGTGTCTTGGTGATAAACCCACATGATGTTTTACAAAAATGGATAATTGAAAGTGAACTGACCAACAAAGATGAAAATGTGGTGAAGAAACGGAAAGTGCTGACATTGGAAGTGAAATTTGAATTGAACTCAAGTGGAATTATAGAAGAAATAGTTAATCACAAGGGCTCCTCGATGGCACAGTTAAACGTCTTACTCTTGGTTTTGGCTCAGGTTGTGATTTCAGGGTCCTGAGATCGAGCCCCACAGTCTGCTTGAGATTCTCTCTCCCTCTCCCTCTGCCCCTCCCGCTGGTGCTCTCTTTCTCTAATATAAATAAATAAATTAAAAAAAAAAAAAGAGTTAATCATGGGAATACTGACACTGCTGCTATTCAAGGGAATTTAGGAACTTAGTAAAGGTGAATGTATTGATATAAATGAGCAGAGTGGTTATGACAAAAAGGAGGTCCCAGCAGAAGTGGTGCTGGCAAGCCACTTCACATTATGGGGCCTCTCTGAGATTTTCACAATTGAAAGTGCAAAGGATAAAATGTTGGAAACTGGTCCACACTTAGAAAGGAATGATTTGCCAAGGCATAGAAAATATGCTCGGTCCATTTTTTTAAGTTATACAGTAAGAACGCAAGCACTGTTCAAACTACTGTTGGTAAATTTTTTTTTACAAAGAAAACCCTTAAATTCTCAGTATTTCTAATGTTTTAAATTGTAGTATACTATGTAAGTGTTTTACTGTTTTTTTTTTCATTCCCCTACACATTATAACTGGCGACGAAAAGAGTTTTTTAGTGTAGAGTTTTTAGATGTAATCATATACCCAAATCTCTTTATATTACCCTTTATACTTATCTCCTCTATTTTCTGTCCGGATTGAATAGTATAACCAACAAGCCTAAAACTTAAGAAATAGTTTGTACTCCTTTATCTCCCTCATAGTTTACATTTCTAATTACTTAACAGCTCTCATAGTTTTCCCCATTGCTTCCTTCCTCACTGATTGTCTTTACTTAGGCACTTATTTGTCACCCTTTATAGGGTATGACTATAAAGGGATGGCATGAGGCAATTGCTTGAGATGACAGAACTGTCCTGTATCCCAACTTTGATGCTGGTGACTGAATGTTGTTACATGTTAACAATCATAAACTTTTTTTTGTCTTGCTATGGTATGGTATTGGCATGTAAATGTTTCTTTGCTATTCTTTCAAAATAGGGCTTACAAATAAATCAACAAGTACTTACTGACAACAGTGTTCAAGGCATTGTCCTCTGTGCTGAAGCTGAGGAAGATATAAATGTGCAGAAGATACGTTTCTGCACATTTATATGTATGTCCCTGAAGGAATTTATATTCTAGTGAGATAGATACTACAGATAACAGCAGTAAGATAAACTGTAATTGTCTCTTAAAGGTTCATACAAACAAAATGCTTGTGCTAGGAATGTGGAGAAAGATAATTCTTCATTGAAGAGGTGGCATTTGAGCTGTCTTGGAAAACACGTTGATTATGACAGTCAAAAACAGACAAAGGACATTCTGATAAGGAAAAATATAGCACACTTTACAGATGTGTAATTTTTCCTTTTTATAAAGCTCATAAAAACTTTGGATCTACACTTCATGCATACTTGCATCCTGTTTCATTCAATTTTGTGCTCAAACTCTTAAAAGCATTTGCGTTTGACACTTAAATTTCTTATAAGCAGTAGGGTAGCTTTTAAGTTTTTGGATTTAGTAATTTAGGTCATTTTTAAATTCTGATTTTAATGTCTGTGAAGACAGTGAGCTACTCCTAAGTCTTATTGTGTTCAATAGATAGTAAATATATAACTAAAAGCCTGATATTTATGTAAAATTTTCTATTCACAGAGAAAATTTTAATAAGTAGAGTTTTCAGTATATATAATACTTATAAAGTATTTTTATAATACTTCCCCAGATGGCTTTCTTTCCGTTTTTCCTACTTAGGTGAATGAATTCACTCTTTTTTTCACAGGTTTTCTGTGAAGACCCTCATTGATCGGTCCTGCTTTGAGACAATTGATGATTCTTCTCCTGAATTTAACAATTTTGCAGCTATTTTGGAACAGATTCTAAGTCACCGGCTAAAAGGTAACAGAATTAATGTATTTTTAGTCTCACAACAACTTTCTTTTTTATAAGCTTGAAATTTTAGAATCCATACAGTCTGGTATAATTTAGATAATAGCCATATTTCATCTTGAGAAACATAAAACTGATTTTGGAATGCCTAATCTTTTGACCTATCCTTTGTCCCTGGAAATGAATTTCTGTTCTCCAATTTATGCCTGTTTCCAGGGTGCATTAAAAATGCTGAGTGCATTAAGTGTCATATACAGGGAGCAGAGTCACTTTCCGTAAGTAATTAAAATGAAAGTTTAAATTAAAAAGTAGCCCATCTTAGAAGGTTACTGGATGGTATTTTAACCAACTTACAAAGAAGCATCCAGGCATTAAGTTTGTTTGCTTAATCTCTACTTCATTAAACTTTGGAATCTTTGAAAAATTTTTCACCATAGTTAAAAGAAGTATGTAAAAAAATATGCTCAACTGTGGTTTTAAAATAAATCAGTAAATATATTTACATTAGAAAGATAAATCTCTTAAAATTTAGAAGGTAAGATGGGAGCCGTGGTCTCTCAGAATTATAAAATATGTTTACTAAAAATACCTGTAAAATATAGATGATAACACCAAGAAATATTATGTAGCATAATTCTTAGTAATAATAAATAATAACTTTATTACATTAATTCCATTATCTTGTCTTCCTAAAGGAAACCTGATCATCAGATGTTTTCACTTAACTTTTTATTATCTTTATTACCTTATTGGTATAGTTTAAAATCAGTAATCTGCTTTGGTAATATAACTTATTAGAATCTCAAATTTAAGCTAAAGGATAATTCTTTTTTATGTTTTTTGATGCTGAAAGCCTCAGGTTTTACTCCTAAGTTTTTAAATCCGTTGAGCAGTCCTATGGGCCTATAACAAAGGGTTGAATTTAATTACATGGGAAAACAAAATCTGGATTCAGTCAGCCCTTTGCAATTTAAAATGAGGTCCATAAAATCACTGATGCTTTTCTGTTAAAAGTTTGTTATTTTGCATTTAAAAAGTTATGTTTCTTATTTTTGCTGCTCTGTATTTCCTAAATTTTCTGCCATTAATGTTACCTTTTATGTGAAAATAAGTTTTTATAAAAGCAAAGGATAGGAGAGTATTTTGAGATATTGTCTGGGTTACTATATTGTGTGGTGATAATATTTAAAAATTTTACATATAAATTTATAAATAATACATGACTAAAAAACACATGCAACACAGTAGACCTTGGTGTACCTTAATGTTCACAAATATTTTATCATAAGACTTCAATTCCCTTAATTCAGTATACCATTTAGCATATGATTCACTCACAAAATACATAAGCAGTTATCAGCAGAAAACAGGCCATGTTGAGATATCCATGCTGAGTGATTGGGCAGACTCATGACCACATACATGGACCCCTCCTGCACACTAACCTGCCATCTTCTGAGTCCTGCCTCAGCAAAATCTAGATGATAGACCTTTAGAATTACTTAACAGTGAGTGTCATTTCTGAGAAGCCAGTGAACTACCATGTGGAAAATAGAATCCCTAGTTGATTTATGGATAAGAATTCCACTAGTATGATTAAGACAGTAAGAATGATGATACAGTGGAATTTGTGTTAATTTTTGAAGCTAAGTAAAATTAGTAATTTAAAATATGCTTTTAAAAAAAGTTTCTGTAGATTGACTAATGTGGTCACTGTGGTTAGTGGTCGCTGTGGTTAGTATAGATATGAATCATGAATTGATCTTTAACTTTTGAGATGAAGTATTTTAAAGACTCAGGTGTCTACAGACTTCCATATATTATTTTAGTATTCTAGCATATAACAAATTGCTTTTATTTTTGGAGAAATTATATGATTATTTTGATAGTACACCTAAAATTTAGTATATAACAACTAATTTTTCCAATGTTTGTCTTTATAGAAGTACAGATTTAAAATATATAACTTTGTGGGTTTGTGAGATACACTTTTCTCCAGCTACTTTTTATTTTTTAAATAAAAGGGCATTTAGTTTAAATATTAAATTTTTCAGAGAAAGATAAAATCCACCCCCAGGCACAAAATAGGCTCTGTTGACACAGGTAATGTGGAAAACTTGAAACAGTTATTTCTTTATTCATTTTAAAAGTCCCATAATTGAAGAAAAGGAAGCTTTTAAAATGACATGCATTAATCCTGTTTGCAGTTATTATGCAATAAAATGATCTTACTTTCCTGGAATATAGCTGAGAACTAGGAACTAATCAGAAAATATAGAATTCAAAGAGACCTCAGTTTAGATCTTCACTAATTTTTGGACTTTTATTTTTTTTAAAGTATCATCCTTCTCTCCACCCCATCTGCACCTGCGCTAATAAAAGCAAGTATAGATGCTGGGTGTGTAAGTGGAATGTCTTGTTGAAGCGGATTGGGGAAATGGGGCATTTTACCTGCTCAGCAGCAGTTGTACCCCACCCTACAACTCCATAGCACCACTTCAGGTAGCGCCATGAATCACACATTAAAAATTATTCTAGGCTCTCTCCTGAAGGAATCCACGCAACGATATTTGTGATTGGTGGACGTACTGTCTTTGTTTTAATACTTCTGATGTATGGAAACTTAGGATAGTAAAGCAATTCATCACATTTTGGGGCAGTTTAGATTCTTAGAAAAATCTTATATAAATAAAGCCAACCTATCTGACTAGCTTTGATCTCTTTTCTGCCACTTTTTTCAGTATTGAGCCTAATAAATATGAAAAGATTGCTATTATATAGCCCTTTCTCCTCAGTCCCCCTTTTTTCTAGGTAATGTATCTCTACTTCCTTCAACATTCTGGAACCACCACTATCTTATTCTTTTGGTTTATCACTGGTTTATTAGTATTGCTCTTAAAATCTGATACTCAGAGCTGAGTAAAGTGCTTCAGAGAGGTGAACTCTGTATTAGTTCAGAACTTAAGATTACACTGACATTTTGATTCCCATATCACACTTTTGGTTTACATTGAAATTAAGACCATCAAATCCTGTAGTTTTTTAAAAATGGAACTATTCCTTATTTTATGTTTTAATTAGTTCTCTAATGAGTTGCCTGTGTACAAGTTTGCTAGGGATAAATACAGTATTATTTCCTTTGTCATCCACTTTAGAGATGGATGAACTGGCTATAAAAAAGAAATTTAGGAGAACTTCTAAAGATGAAGGGGACATACTTTTCCCTATTTCTCTCACTAAGTATATCTAAAACCCTGGACATTAGTATATAAAACAAATAAAAGAAGACTCCAAAAGGTTAGAAGGAAGAAGGGAGACTTTCTAGGGACTGTAAGACTTCGGGAATGACTTGATGGGTTCTTTGAATTTTCTGATTGCCTTGTATAGCCAAGACTGGGTAAGCCAATAGATTATAAACATCAGGTACAGAAAGCAAGGCAAAAGACTTTTATTTTTAATTTTTTTAAAGATTTATTTATTTTAAAGAGAGAGAGCATGAGCAGGAGGTGCAGAGGGAGAGAGAATCTCAAGCAGACTCCACACTGAGCGCAGACCCCGACGCAGGGCTCAATCTCATGGCCCCGAGATCATGACCTGTGCTGAAACCAAGAGTCAGATGCTTAATCAAGTCACCCAGGTGGCCCAGGGAGGAAGACTTTTAGACATTCCCTCCTCTACTTCAGCCAAATGCCGCAGAAAAAGTGTGGTACCACCCCCACCTAGGCCAGAAAAAGCTAAATGGGGAACTTAGAATTCCCTCCTCATGAGATATAACAAAGTGTCCCACCACCACCATCAGAATGGTATCAGAGAGGGTCAAGCAGAGAACTGGGACTTCTTCCCTCCTGGCTGATGGTGAGCCTTCTCTTCCCATTTTACCTCCCACTCCCACCATGTTAATGAAGAACCTGGACTTCCATTCCCACCCAGCAGTAATGAGGGGTCATTTCCCTGCCATCCTGAGGCTGTGTCAGAAGAGACCTGTTGGAGACTTGTGTCTTTCACCATCACCCAGCAGTAACAAGGCTACTCCCAGTGCATTGTCAATGGAGACCATGTAGAAAGCCTGGACTCCCACCTCCACCCAGCTGTAGTGAGGGCTCCCCACAGTCAAATGTCAGTGGAGGCCAACTGGGAAAAGTGGACTTCTCCCTCCACTTGGCAGTAATGAAGTGGTGCCCCCTACACCTGCCCTTCCCCTGCTAGAACTGTCAGAGAAAGCCAGTGAAAACAAGTTTTAAATAAGGTCCTGAGACTTATAATATGAACATGTCCAGGTTTCATTTGAAGATCACTTGTCATACCAAGAACCAGGAAGATCTCAAATTGAATGATAAAAGACAATCAATAGATAGCAACACTGAGATGTCAGAGGTATTAAGTATTAGTGACAAAAATCATAAATTGGTCATGATAAAAATGCTTCAGTGAGCAGTTACAAACATGCTTAAAACAAACAAAAAAGTAGATAACATCACCAAAGAAATAGAAGATATAAAAAAGAACCAAATAGAAATTTTGTTACTGAGAAGTACAAAACCAAAATAAAAAACTCAATGGATAGTCTCAACAGGAATATGGAGGGGACAGAGGAAAGAATCCGTTGGGGCGCCTGGGTGGCTCAGTCATTAAGTGTCTGCCTTTGGCTCAGGTCATGATCCCAGGGTCCTGGGATTGAGCCCCACATCAGGCTCCCTGCTCAGCGGGAAGCCTGCTTCTCCCTCTCCCACTCCCCCTGCTTGTGTTCCCTCTCTCACTGTGTCTCTCTCTGTCAAACAAATAAAATCTAAAAAAAAAAAAAAAAATCCGTGAACTAGAAGACAAAAACGTAGAAATTTTTTAGTCTAAACAACAAAGACTAAAAATAATCTAAAATTAAAAAGTGGACTTAAAAAAAAGTAGACCTCAGGGACCTGTGGGACTATAACAAAAGATTTAACTCTCTTTTCATCACAGTATCTCTGAGAGGGGAAAGAGGAAGGGACTGAAAATGTGCTAAAAATATATGGCTGAAAATTCTCAAATTTGTCAAGAGATGTAAACTTACAGATTTGAAAAACTGAGTGAATCATAGTGTAAATCCAAAGAAATTCATGCCAAGACACATTATAATTAAACTTTTGAGAAATAAAGACAAAGAGAAAATGTTGAAAGTAGTAGAAGTATTACACCCTGTCTGTAAGGGAAAAACAATTTGAATGACAGCAGATCTCTCATCAGAAACCATGGAAGCACTTCCTAAGAGAAAAATGCCAAAACAGACTTCTATATCTAGCAGAATTATCCTTCTGTAATAAAGGGAAAATCTAGACATTCTCAAGTCAAGGAGAACTAAGGAATTTTTTGCCAGTAGACTTGCTAGAGAACTGTCTTCAAGCAGAAATGAGATGATAAAAGAAGCAAGAAAGAACACGGTAAATACAATAGGCTTTCCGTTTTTTTAGTTTTCTGTTCTCTCTGTTTTTGATTTCTCTGTTTTCCTTTTCTTGTCTTCCTGTGGGTTACTTGAATGTTTTTTGGAATTCCATTTTTGTCTATCTGTATTGTTTTTGAGTGCATCTCTTTGTATAGATTTTTTAGTGGTTGCTCCAAGTACTACTTTGTATATCCATAATTTATCACAGTTTATGAATGTCATCAGTTTCCAGTCTTAAATTTAAAAGCCATACCTTTCTTCATTTCCCTTCATTCTCCTCCATTGATAATATAATTGCTTTAAAAAATTAAAAATAGAACTACCCTGTAATCCAGTAATCACACTACTGGGTATTTATCCAAAGAATACAAACACAGTAATTTGAAAGGATATATGTATCCCAAATTATGGAAGCAGCCCGTGTTCATCGATAGATGAATGGATAAGAAAAATGTGGTATATTGGGACACCTGGGTGGCTCAGTCAGTTAAGCGTCTGCCTTCAGCTCATGTCATGATTCCAGGGTCCTGGGATTGAGTCCTGCATTGGGCTCCCTCCTCAGCAGGGAGCCTACTTTTCCCTCTACCTGCCACTCTCCCTGCTTGTGCTCGCTCTCTATTTCTCTGACAAATGAAAAATTAAATCTTTTAAAAAATGTGCCATGTATATATACACACACACACATACATAATGGATATTATTTAACCACAAGAAAAAATAGGGTGCCTGGTTGGTTCAGTTGGTTAAGCGTCCAACTCAATTTCAGCTTAGGTCATGATCTCAGCATGGTGTGATTGAGCCCCTCCAGGGGCTCCACACTGGGCATGCAGCCTACTTAAGATTTTCTTTCTCCTTCTGCCCCTCTCCCTGCCCCCACTTGCACTTGAGCTATCACTCTCTCTAACAAAAACAAACAAACAAAAGAATGAAATTTTGCCATTTGCAAAAACATGGATGGATCTAGAGAGTATGATGCTAAAAAAAATAAGTCAAGGAAAGACAAATACTATATGATTTCACTCATGTGAAATTTAACAAAGAAAACAAGTGAACAAAGGAAAAACAAAGAGATAAACCAAGAAAAAAACTTTTAACTATCATAGAGAACAAGTGCATAATTACCAGAGAGGAAATGGTGGTAGGGGAATTAAGAGTATACTTATCATGAGGAGCACTGAGTAATATATTGAATTGTTGAATCACTGTATTATACACCTGAAACTAATATAACGGTATGTTAACTATACTGGAATTAAAATAGAAAACTTGAAAAATACATATAATTACTTTAAATATCCCCCTACAAAAGATTAGAACCACATTAAAGTGTTATAATTTTTGTTTCCACTGTTAAATTTAACTGAGAACACTCAAGAGGAGAAGGCCAGCCTATTTCAGGTTGCTAATGTGTCTAGCACAGAGTCTGGGACATACAAGACAAGGAAACGTACCTGCTATGTCATTTTTTGGCTTCCAAGGTCCCTAACCAGTCTTCCTTTTATTCTCCATCTTCAGAATATTCTCATACTTGTTTTATGTGTAATGTCCAGAGTTTGCAGTTGTATTTAGCAAAAGGAAAGTACATCTACTTTATCTTGTCTGGAACCAGAATTCTCCTTTAATTTTTTAATGTGAAGAACTACATCAATAGTTTTCCTAATGTTAAATCATCCATATATTCTTGGGATAAATCCAACTTGAGCCTCATGTATTGTTTTAATACACTTAGCCAGATTTAGGATTTAGGTTTGTTAATTCTGTAGGAGTTTTGGTTCTATGTAATTTCTCTGTTTTGTACTTGTTTTGGTTTTTGTTATCAAGATTTTATTATCTTCACTAAATGAATCAGAGGTGTTTTATCTTTTTTCATTCTTTGTAAGAATTTTCCATAAGTTTGGAATTGTCTATTAGATTTTGCCAGTAAAAACCCTGGGCCAGGTGGGGTATGTGCGTGCTTATAGGTCTCTTTAGGTTGTTGACGACTTCTCGTCTATATTCTTTCCCACTATCAGTTTTTTTCTTTTCTATGCCCTCTTAATTGTTTAATCCCTAGTTAGTTGCAGTTTTTCCTTTCAATGTAACACATTTAAAATAGCTAAATTTATATAAATGGTTTTAAAAAGTTGAAGCTCACTGAAGAGATCTAAAGACTAAAACTTATGGCACATATTCATCTTTATAACATTGTTTTAAAACTGAGATTCTGTTTTTTTTAAAAAAACTTATACCCTACCCTCATTATGTGTGAACCATCTTCCCCTTCTTCTGAAGGATATGATGTGTTTCATTTATGTTGCTCTTAAGGACTGAAAATTCCATCAGTGGATACCTGGTGCTATTATCTTCCATGCAATTGTCGGCCAGTTGGTTCCCTTTTGCATTTCTAATACTACTGGTTCTTTTTCTCTTTTTTTTCATAAACAATATTGCCAGAGCTTTGTTAATTTTATTAGTCTTTCAAGTAATTAACTTATGGCTTTTTTGATCATTTATGTATGCTAATCATATTATTTCTTATATTTTCTTTGAGTCTATTTTGTTATGTTGGGCTCGTAGCAGATTATTTTTCAAAGTTCTCTCCAAGTAATGCTTTGGTTACATGTATGGGTTGGGATATGTAATATTTTTATTAATATTCATTTTAAGGTAAATTCTACTTTTCATTATTTATTTTTTAGCTTATGTATTATTTAGAAGTTAGTTTTGAATGTTACTGGAAATAAGAATTTTACCTTTTCATTTTTACTTCTATGTTAATGAGATTATCAAAGAATTTGGTCTGCATGGCAGATTTTTTGTAATTTTTAAGTTCTGCTTAATGGCCTACCTTATGGTTAGTTTTAATAAATGTTTCATCTTGGGCGCCTGGGTGGCTCAGTTGGTTAAGCGACTGCCTTCGGCTCAGGTCATGATCCTGGAGTCCCAGGATCGAGTCCCGCATCGGGCTCCCTGCTCGGCAGGGAGTCTGCTTCTCCCTCTGACCCTCCTCCCTCTCATGCTCTCTCTCATTCTCTCTGTCTCAAATAAATAAATAAAAAATCTTTAAAAAAAAAAATAATAAATGTTTCATCTTGAGAAGAATGTGTATTCTCTAATTGTTGAGTATGTTCCTGAAGTGTTATTTACATTTTTGATAGCTTGATCTATTAATAACTTAAAAATTTGAAACTTTTATTATTCTGATGAATTTATCAAGTTACTCTTATAGATCTGTTTTTGCTTTCTCTATTTTGAGTCTGTTTTGGTATATTCAGTTTTAGGATTTTTATAGATTCCCTTATTTCCTCTTTATCATTTTTGGCTTCTTAAGGATTTCTGTGATTTTTTTCATGTGCTCCCTCAGAGGGAGAGGCAGAGAATCTGAAGCAGACTTCCAGCTGAGCCTGGAGCTGAGGAGGGCTCTATCACACTACACTGAGGTCATGACCTGAGCAGAAACCAAGAGTCAGACATATAACCGACTGAGCCATCCAGGCTCCTCAATGTGCTAACTATATTTTTAAGTGTGTTTGTTATATTTTATCCAGCATTCCCAGTTTTCCTTTTGTTCTGTGTTGCGTAGCAAGAGGATGTTCCTAAAATTCCATGTTTCCCACTCCATAGATAAATTATTGCTATCTCTAAAGAGAGCTCCAAAACTTTCTCTTCTTTTCTTCCTTGAAAATTATCCTTGCCCTTTGTTGTTGATGTGAGTGAATAGCTAAACTTAATGGGCAAAGTATGTAACATCAAAATAAAACAACTGTGGCCCTTATTTTAAGTATTCATTAGTTCCTTTTAGATAGTCTCTACTATCATGTGATTAAAAATATTTTCATTAAAAAATACTCAAGGGTGCTGGGTGGTGCAGTCGGTTAAGTGTTGGAGTCTTGATTTCAGCTCAGGTTATGATCTCAGGGTCCCTGGATTGAACCCTGCATAGGGCTCTGTGCTCAGTGGGGAGTCTGCTGGAGATTTCTCTCTCTCCCTCTCCCTCTGCCCTTCAATCTCTCTCTCCCTCTTAAAAAAAAAAAACAAAACACTCAGGCATGTATATATATTTGTACAGTATATATCATATATGCTTTAATATGTAATCAGTTTATTATATATGTTAATGTTTGTGTGATATAGTATATAATGTATTATATTTTTTTAAGTTAAGACACCCCCTTTTTCCTATGTCCCTCTATTTATATAAATCCACCTATTTCCATTCTGTGGTCTTGGGTTTTAATTTCTTTTTTTTTCCCTTTGGATGCAAGATTCCTTTTTTTTTTTAAGATTTTATTTATTTGAGAGAGAGAGAGCATGTGCACGAGCAGGGGGTGCGCAGAGGGAGAGGGAGAAGCAGATTCCCCACTGAGCAGGGAGTCTGCAGGGTTCTTTTCTACTTGAGCATGAAGTTTACTCCTGCTTATTACCCATTGAAGCTTTTATTTGAGTAGTCATTTCATTTTCCAGTTCCATTGCATTCTTCTGCTTCCTTTTTATTCCTTTCTTTCTAGCCAGTTCTCTCTCTTTTTTAAGATTTATTTATTTTAGAGAAAAAGAGAGAGCAAGGGGGGAGGTGGAGAGGGAGAGTCTCAGCACAGAGCCCAACTCGGGACTTGATCTCACAACCGTAAGATCAGGACCTGAGCTCAAACCAAGAGTCAGACACTTAACAACTGCACCACTCAGGCATCCCTCCAGCCGGTTTTTAATAAGCTTTTCTTACAGATAGTTTTTCTCTTTCCTCTGCTGTTATTATTGCATTCTGAGCTTTGCATTTCATTCTTCATATCTCTGGCAAATTTCCTAAGAAAACTTCCCTTATTTTTCTACTGTATCCTTTTTCAGGCAGCATGGGTTCTATTTAATCTTACGTCTTTTACTATACTGTACTCTTTACCATATTATAGCCTTCAAAAATTACAGTGGAAAAACCTAACTGAATTTACAGTTCTAGCCAAGATGGAGTAAGCCCACTATGATACAAACTGTTAGAGTCTGTTCAGGCTGCTATAGCAAAATGCCACAGATTGGGTGGCTTAAACAACAGAAATTTATTTCTCACAGTTCTGGAGGCTGGAAAATCCAAAATCAGGGTACTAGCTGATTGTGATTCTGGTGAGAACTTTTTTCCTGGCTTGTAGATGGTCACCTTCTTGCTGTGCCCTCACATGGCAGAGAGAAAGAGTGCTTTCTGATGTCCTTGCTTATAAAGACACTAGTCCAATCAGATCAGGATCCCACCCTATGACCTCATTCAACCTTAATTACCTATATAATCACGTTGGGTGTTAGGACTTCAACATGTGACTTTAGAGGGAAGTAATTCAGTCCATACCACTCTCCCACTGACTGCATCTAAAAACTCTGGACAGAATACAGAAAACTGCCACTTGTATACTTTGAAAAATAAACAGTAGCAGCCAGATTGAGGAAAGATATCAAAATTTGAAGAGGAATTTTTATAGGAGTGAGTGTCCTGTGTATTTTTGTTCCTTCCTGTATCCTCGGGCTTTAACCCGAGATGGCCTCAGTTCTTTTTTGGCCTCAGTTCTTAATTGCACTGTGGATGCAGATAGCAAAAACTCCAACAGTAACCTTCTCTTTCTGGCCAGAGGATAAGGAGTCAGGGAGTGTTGGAGTCTTCCATTTTTTTTTCTCTTTTTCCGTGCTGCTTTCCACCCAAGTGCAGCTTAAGTTGCCCAAATCTGTTTGACAGTGGGGGAGAGAGGTAAAAAAGTTCTGATAAAAGGGAAAAACCTTTCATCAGGCTAGAGAAATTAATAAAGGAAGGACCTGGACACTGAAAATTATATCAGGGAAGAGAGAGCTAGAAAAAAGAATGTCCTAGTTCTGTATGCTAATGAGCAGCATGAGTCCTGGCTTCACACCCAAGATTCTGAGCACTGAGCTAGGATACTGCCCAAGTCCCAGAATGGCATGTATATATGGGCAAGACCCAAAGAATCATAGCAAAGACTTTGCAAACTGAATATTGGAACCTCTGCCCATCTAAGAGATAAGAAAGAACTTGGCTATCTGAATTTAACCAGGTCGATTGCCTCCCAAAAAAAAACCAAAACAAAAATCAACATACTCCAATGGATTTCAACAGAATTCAGAGTTTAAAGATAATATTAAAAACATCTAGTGTAAAACCCAAAATTGCTTCACATTTGAATAACTAGGAAAATATGACCAGTTCTCAAAAGAAGACAAAGATGCCAATCCTGAGATTAATTACCAAAGATATTATAGCAGCCATTATAACCATGCTTCATGATGAAAACATTCTTGAAATGAGTAAAAAAAAAAAAAAGTTCTGAACTGAAAAATACAAACCTTTAAAAAGAACAAATGTAAATTTAAGAATGCAGTACAATATCTGAAAACACTATGTAGGGCTCTCTAGCAGAATGGAGATAGTAGAGGTGTTTATGAATTTGAAAATAGATCAATAGAAATTACCTAGTCTGAAGAACAGAGCTTCCGAGACCTATTGGACCATAGCAAAAGATACAGCAGGTAGCAGGCAACAGTATCTCTAAAGTTCTAAAAGAAAATAACTGCAAACTCAGAATTCTATATCCAGTGGAAACATACTTTAGGAGTAAAGGCAAATAAATACTCAGATGAAGGAAAACTAGAATTGTTACTACAAGACCTGATCTAAAAGAACGCTAATGAAAGTTCTTCCCTTTACAAAGGGAGATGGGAAACTTGGAACTTCATCAGTGAAGAAAGAACGGAAATGGTGAATATCTAAGTCAAGTAGCAAATTTTATTTCTCAAGATCTTTAATATATGACTATTGAAAGTGAAAATTACCAACACTGGTTGGGAGGTTTTATATTTTCATGTAAAAGTGACACTTAAAATAAAAAGCAGAAAGTAAAGGGTCATCTCTTTTTCTTGAAATAGTAAAATAAAAACTCTAAATAGGCTGTTAAATAGGTATGATTTTGTAAGTGCTAAAGCAGTGACTATAAAATACTGAGAGATTTGGCCAAAAAGCCAATAAATAGATTAAAATGGAATGCTAAAAATACTCAAATGATCTAAAAGAAGGGAGGAAAAAATGAAGGGGTAAACAAAAAACAATAAAATAGTAAACCTAAATCCAGCCATATTTGTAAATGCATTAAGTACACATTATTTATTGGAAATATAAATTGCATTAAATATTAATGATGTGTCAATTGAAAGAGATTGGGTAAAAAGAATAGACTCAATATATAAAGAAATCCACTTTAAATATAGTGATACAGATAGGTTAAAAGTAAAAGGATAGAAAAAAGATATTGCATGCAAAAACTAATGGAAAGTTGGAGTGACTATATTAACATCAGGCAAAGTAGAGTTTACAATAAGGAAAACTGATGGGATTGAAGGTGAATATTTACCTAATAAAAAGGGTCACTTTGCCAAGAAGATAAAACAAATCCTAAACAACAGAGCTTCAAAGAGCAAAAGCTGATAAGGACTAGAGAACTAAAAAATAGAAAAATTCACAATTACATGTGGCATCTTCAGCAATCCTTTCATAATTATAGATCAAGTAGACCTAAAAGCAGTAAGGACAGAAAAGATCTGAACAATATTATCAATCAACTGACTTAATTGACATTTATAAGACAACTTATTCAACAACTGCAGAATGTATATTCTTTACAAGGGCAAATAGAATATTCAAAAATATCTAATTCTGAGTCATAGCACACAAATCTTTTAACAAATTTGAAAGAATTGAAATCATGTAAAGTATGTTATCTGATTATAAACAATCTAGAAATTATAAACAAAGATCTGAAAAATCACCAAATATTTGGAAATTAAAAAAAGAAACAAACTTGTAAATAACTCATGGGTCAAAGAGGAAATCTCAAGGAAAATTACAAAGTATTTTAAGTTGATGAAAAATGAAAATGCATCATAGAAGAGAACGTCACAAGAAAAAATTAAAGGCCAATATCCCCGATGAACATAGATGCACAAATCCTCAACTAAATATTAGTAAACTGAATTCAACAACACATTAAAAGTATAATATACCATGATCAAGTGGGATTTATTCCAGGGATGCAAAGCTGGTACAACATTTGCAAGTTAGTGTGATACACTGCATTAACAAAATGAAGGATAAAAATCATGATTATCTCACAGATATGTTTGACAAAATTAACATCCATTTTTGATAAAAATTCTCAAGCGGATATAGAGGGAACATGCTTCAACATAATAAAGACCATATATGACAAGCCCACAGCTAACGCCATACTCAACAGTGAAAAGCTAAAAGCTTTTCCTCTAAGATAAGGAATAAGGCAAGAATGCTCACGCTTACCCTTTTTTTTCAACAAAGTATTGGAAGTCCTAACCAGAGCAATTAGGCAAGAAAAAGAAATAAAAGGCACCCATATTAGAAAGGAAGAAGTAAAACTGTCACTGTTTGCAGATGACATGACATTATATATAGAAAACCCTAAAGTCTCCATTAAAAAAACGATTAGAACTAATAAACAACAGTGACATTGCAGGATAAAAAATCAGTACACAAAAATCTGTTGTATTTCATTTTTTTTAGATGTTTTTATTTATTTGCGAGAGAGAGCATGAGCTGAGAGGAGAGGGAGAAGCAGGGTCCCCACTGAGCAGGAGCCCAATGTGATGCGGGGCTTGATCCCAGGACCCTGGGATCATGACCTGAGCTGAAGACAGATGCTTAACCAACTGAGCCACCGAGGCACCCCTATCTGTTTTATTTCTATACACTAATAATGAACTATCAGAAAAGAGAGATTAAGAAAACAATCCCATGTACAGTTACATCAAAAAGAATAAAATACCCAAGAATTAATTTGAGGTGAAAGACTTAAATAGTGAATGCTATAAGGCAATAATGAAAGAAATTAAAGAAGACACAAATAAATGCAAAGATATTCTGTGCTCATGGATTGGAAAAATTAAAGAAATTGAAGAAGACACAAATGCAAAAATATTCTGTGCTCATGGATTGGAGGAATTAATATGGTTAAAAAGTCCATACTACCCAGAGCAATCTAAGATTCAAAATAATCCCTATCCAATGGCATTTTTCACAGAAATAGAACAGTCCTAAAGTTTGTATGTAACCATACAAGACCCCAAATAGCTAAAGCAATCTTGAGAAAGAACAAAACTGAAGGCATCACACTCCCTGATTTCAAGCTATCTTACAAAGCTATATTAAATAAAACAGTATGGTATTGGCATGAAAACAGACCCATAGATCAGTGGAACAGAACAGAGAGCCTAGAAATAAACCCACATATATATGGTCAATTAATTTATAGCAATATACAAGAATATACAGTGGGGAAAGGACAGCCTCTTCAATAAATGGTATTGGGATAATCGGACAGCCACATGCTAAAGAATGAAACTGGACCACTTTCTTATACCATACACAATTAAATTAACTCAAAATGGATAAAAGATTTATGCAAGACCTGAAGAAACTCCTTGAAGAAAACATAGGCTGTAAACTCTAGGTCTTGGTGGTGATTTTTGAAATCTGACACTAAAAGCAAAAGCAATGAAAGCAAAAAAACTAAAAGTTTCTGCAAAGCAAAGAATCCAACTAAATGAAAAGGCATTTACTACTACTACTCCCTACTGAATGGGAGAAAATATTTGCAAGTCATGTATCTGATAAGGGGTTAATATCTAAAACATATAAAGAACTCCTACAACTCAGTAGCAAAAACAAATCTGATTTTAAAATGGGAAGAACATCTGTATGTTGGCTAATGGAACATATAAAAATACATAAAAATTAAAAAAAGAACATCTAAATAGACATTTTTCAAAGAAGACAGAGATAGCCAACAGGTACATGAAGAGATGTTCAGCATTACTCATCATCAGGGAAATGCACATCAAAACCACAATAACACCTCACACCTGTCAGAATGGCTGTTGCTAAAAAGACAAGAAATAACAAGTATTGATGAGAAAAGGAAACTCTTGTGCACTGTTGGTGGGCACGTAAATTGGTGCCATCACTATGAAAAACAGTATGGAGGTTCATCAAAAAATTGCAAATAGAACTACCATATGATCCAGCAATTCTGCTTCTGGCTATTTGAAGGAAAAAAACCACTGTGTTAAAAGATATCTGCACCCCCATGTTCATTGCAGCGTTATTTACAGTAGCCAAGACACGGAAACAAGTGTCCATCGATGAATGAATGGATAAAGAAGATATGGTATATATACACCGTGGAATATTATTCAGACATTAAAAAAAAGAATGAAATCTTGCCATTTGTGACATCACACATGGAGCTCAAGGGAATTACGTAAAGTGAAGTGAGTCAGAGAAAGACAAATACCGTATGATCGCTCTTACATGCAGAGTCTAAAAAAATAATAAAAAATTTAAAATACCAAGCTCATAGATACAGAGAACAGATTGGTGCTGCCTGAGGTGAAGGATGGGAGGGTAGGAGAAATGGGTGAATTTTAAAATAAATAAATTATATAATATAAAGAAAATATTTTGAATTGAATGAAAAATGAATATGCATCATATCAAAATTTGTGAGATGCAGTTAAAGCAATGCTTAGAAGGATATTTAAAGCACTAAAAGCTTATATTAGAAAAGAAAGTCTAAAGTGGGATTTATTCCTGGGCTGCAAGGTTGGTTCAACAACTGCAAATCAATCAATGTGATACAATACATTAACAAAAGAAAGAACAAGAACCATATGATCTTCTCAATAGATGCAGAAAAAGCATTTGACAAACTATAGCATCCTTTCTTGATTAAAACTCTTCACAGTGTAGGGATAGAAGGTACATATCTCAATATCATAAGCCATCTATGAAAAACCCATAGTGATTATCATTCTCAATGGGGAAAAACTGAGAGCTCTCCCCCTAAGGTCAAGAACACGGCAGGGATGTCCACTATCACCACTGCTATTCAACATAGTATTAGAAGTCCTAGCCTCAGCAGTCAGACAACAAAAAAGAAAGAAAAGGCATCTGAATCGGCAAAGAAGTCAAACTCTCACTCTTTGCAGATGTTACGATACTTTATGTGGAAAACCCAAAAGACTCCACCCCAAAACTGCTAGAACTCATACAGGAATTCAGTAAAGTGGCAGGATATAAAATCAATGCACAGAAATCAGTTGCATTTCTATACACCAACAACGAGACGAAGAAAGAGAAATTAAGGAGTCGATCCCATTTACAATTGCACCAAAAACCGTAAGATACCTAGGAATAAATCTAACCAAAAAGGGAAAGAATCTGTACTCAGAAAACTATAGAATACGCGTGAAAGAAATTGAGGAAGACCCAAAGAAATGGAGAAACGTTCCATGCTCATGGATCGGAAGAACAAATACTGTGAAAATGTCAATGCTACCTAGAGCAGTCTACACATTTAATGCAATCCCGATCAAAATACCATCCACTTTTTTCTAAGACATGGAACAAATAATCCTAAAATTTGTATGGAACCAGAAAAAACCCTGAATAGCCAGAGGAATGTTGAAAAAGAAAAGCACAGCCAGTGGCATCACAATTCCAGACTTCCAGCTCTATTACAAAGCTGTCATCATCAAGACAGTATGATACTGGCACAAAAACAGACACATAGATCAATGGAACAGAATAGAGATCCCAGAAATGGACCCTCAACTCTATGGTCAACTAATCTTTGACAAAGCAGGAAAGAATGTCCCATGGAAAAAAGACAGTCTCTTCAACAAATGGAGTTGGGAAAACTGGACAGGCACATGCAGAAAAATGAAACTGGACCATTTCCTTACACCACACACAAAAATAGACTCAAAATGGATGAAATACCTAAATGTGGGACAGGAGTCCATCAAAATCCTAAAGGAGAACACAGGCAGCTACCTCTTCAACCTCAGCCGCAGCAACTTCTTCCTAGAAACATCGCCAAAGGCAAGGGAAGCAAGGGCAAAAATGAACTATTGGGACTTCATCAAGATAAAAGCTTTTGCAAAGCAAAGGAAATAGTCAACAAAACCAAAAGACAACCGACAGAATGGGAGAAGATATTTGCAAATGACATATCAGATAAAGGGCTAGTACCCAAAATCTCTAAAGAACTTATCAAACTCAACACCTAAAGAACAAATAATCCAATCAAGAAATGGGCAGAAGACATGAACAGACATTTCTGCAAAGAAGACATCCAAATGGCCAAAAGACACCTGAAAAAGTCCTCAACATCACTCGGCATCGGGGAAATCCAAATCAAAACCTCAATGAGATACCACCTCACACC
>NC_138380.1:68439038-68447759 GCF_054177405.1 Leptonychotes weddellii | reverse complement strand
ACACACACACACACACACACACACACACACAAAATGGAATATTATGCAGCCATCAAAAAATGAAATCTTGCCATTTGCAATGACGTGGATGGAACGAGAGGGTATTTTGCTAAGTGAAATAAGTCAATCAGAGAAATATAAGTATCATGATCTCACTGATATGAGGAATTTGAGAAACAAGACAGAGGATCATAGGGGAAGAGAGGGAAAAATGGAACAAGACGAAACCAGAAAGGGAGACAAACCATAAGAGACTCTTAATCTCAGGAAACAAACCGAGGGTTGCTGGAGTGGAGAGGGGTGGGAGGGAGGGGGTGGCTGGGTGATGGACATTGGGGAGGGTATGTACTTCATGGTGAGCGCTGTGAATTGTGTAAGACTGATGAATCACAGACCTGTACCCCTGCAACAAATAATACATTATATGTTAATAAAAAAATTTAAAAAAAAGTCTAAAGTCAGTCATCTAAACTTCCACCTTAAGAAATTAAAAAAAGAAAAACCCAAAGCAAGCAAGCAAGCAAATAATGAATAAATAAATAAATAAATAAATGTAGAAATCAGTGAACTCAAAAATACAAAAACAATAGATAAAACCAATGACATGAAAGGCTAGTTGTTTGAAAACATTGAAAGAATTCATAAGCCTCTACTTAGACTGACCAAGAAAAAGAGAAGACACAGATTACCAATATCAGGAATGAAAGAGGGCATATTACTACAAACCCTGTGTTCAAAAGATAAGTGAATATTATGAACAAGTCTGACCGTAAATTTGACAACTCGACAAAATGGACCAATTTCTTGACAGACAAATCCTAACAAAATTTACAAAGAAATAGATAACCTGACCAGTCATATTTATTAAATTGGTAACTAAAAACCTTGTAACAAAATTCAAGGCCTACATAGGTTCACTTGTTGATTGTGACCAACTGTTTAAGAAAGAAATAATAGTAATCCTTCTCATTCTTTTCCCCAGAAGAAGACACAACACTTGCCAACTCATTTTAAGTCAGCATTAGCCTGATGCAACAGTAGACAAAATATTAAAAGAAAACTATATACTGATACTCTTTGTGGACCTAGGTCCTCGATAAAATAGTAACAAATCAAACCCTGGATTGCAAGGGCAGTTCAGTATTCGAAAATCAATTAATGTATTTCATCTTATTAACAGATTAAAGAATAAAAATCACAGAATCATCTCAATAGATAATTTGACAAAGTTTCAACATTTATTTATAGTAAAACCTGTCTACCAACCAGGTTTTAGAAGAGAATTTCCTTCAAGGGCATTGTGTTAGTTTGGGCTGCCATAGCAAAATACCATAGACTGGGTGGCTTTTATAAACAACAGAAATTTATTTCTTATGGTTCCGGAGACTGATAAGTCCAAGATCAAGTCACTGGTAGATGTGTTTGGTGAGGTCCTGGATCTTGGTTCATAGCTACCATCTTTTTGCTTTTGTCTTCAAATGGCAGAACGAGTGAGGGAGCTTTATGGGGTCTGTGTTATAAAGGCTCTAATCCCATTCATGAGGGTTTATGACTTAATTACTTTGCAAAGGGTCTACCTCCAAATATCATCACATTGGGGATTAGATTTCAACACTGGGTGGACACAAATGTTTGGTCTGTAGTAGGCATCTATGGAAAAGTATACAGCAGGGTTTCTCCACTTTAGTACTATTGACATTTTGGACAAGATAATTCTTCTAAAACTGAACATGAAGATGTCAGTTCTTTCCATATTGGTCTGTGGATTCAATTCAATCTCAGAGTCTTAGCAGGCTTTTTTGTAGATATCAAACTAATTCTCTGTATGGCCAGACAAAATAGGCCAAAAGTTTCAAAAAGGAAGAACAAAGTTGTGCACTCAAACTATCTGATTTTCAGATTTACTGTCAAGATAGGTAAGACTGTGTTATTAACGTGAAAGCTTAGATAGTAGTAGGTAAGTAAAGAGATATAGAGGAATAGAGTCCAGAAGTAGACCCACACAACGATGCTTGCTTGGTTTTTGGCAAAGATGAAAAGGCAATTCCCTGGTGAAATGATAGTCTTTTTCAACAGATAGTACTGGAACAGTGGGATACTTATATGCAAAAAATGAACGTTGACCCATCCCCCACACCATATATAAAAATTAATTCAACATGGATCATAGACCAAATTTAAAATATAAAAGTATGAAAATTTTAAAAATATAGAACACCTTTTTTATGTTCAATTAGGCTAATGGATTTTAGATACAACAATAGAAGCTCAATCCATAAAAGCAAAAACATAATATAAAGTGAACCTTAAAATTAAAAATTTTTGTCTTCCAGAAGACACTATTAAGAGAATAAGACAAGTCATGGGATAAAATAGCTGCAAATCACATCTTGAATCCAGAATATACAGAGAACTATAAAAATGTAATAATATGAAAACAACCAACCCAACTTAAAAATGGGCAAAAGATTTGAACAGATACTTTACCAAAGACGACAATATAATATGCCAAGTGGTCACATGAAAAGATGCTCAACATCATTAGTCATCTGGGAAATGTAGTTAAAACTGCAGTCAAGTGCTACAACACACCTGTGTGAAGTTCTGATGACAATGTGGGAAAATTGGAATTTTTATATGTTACTGGTGGGAATGTAAAATGGTTTCTCAGCAAGCCCAGTCCTTTACTCCAGAGAAAAGAAAACTATGCTTACACAAAGACCTGTTTATAGTAGCTCTATCCATAATCATTAAAACTGGAAACAACCTAACTGTCCTTCATGAGGTGAATGGGTAAACTAACTGTTATATATCCATACAGTGGACAGACTCAGCAATAAAAAGGAATAAACCTATTTCTACACACAGCAACGTGGATGAATTTCATATGCATTATGTTAAGTGAAAGAAGTGAGACTCTGAAAGTTAGATATTATATGATTACACTTATATGACATTCTAGCAAAGCCCAAACTATAGTTTCAGAGAATAGGATCAGGTGTTAGAGGTTGGTGGGGCGTGTTGATTATATAGCACCAGCCTGAAGGAGTTGTTGGTGTATGTGTGTGTTTGATGATGAAACTGTTATGTATCTTATGGTCTTTGTTACATGACTCCTGACATTTTTCAAAAATCATAGAACTGTACAACATTTAAATTTACTGTGAATTTAAAAATACGACTCATCCAAATTCTGTTGCTTCCCATTAAACCATTTTAAAATGGGGGAAAGATCCTCCTTTTTCATTGTAATACTTAAAATTCCCACTCTTTGATCTCCAATTACTTTAGGAAATTGGGTAGCTTGTCATAGAACACTAAAAAGAAACCCCAAAGAACATTCTTTTACCATTACCTTTCCACATTTTTCTTGGCTAAATGTAACTTTTACTTTTCCTCTTCTTTGGAAATGAATCATAGCATGAGTTTCCTGTTCTTTTTCTGGAGTATGTGTCTTACTGACATTTCACCTATATTTTCCTCTTCCCCCCCAACTTTACCTTGTTCCCCCTGATTGTTTCTACACATACATACCCTATTCTCTTTGTCCCACTTGATTTCTCATTTAGTAATCAGTCTAGGCCCCGTACTAGGGTCTTGGGAGATTAGTTAAGGTATGCTTTCCCATGAAAGTCTGTCTTGGAGGGCAGAAGGAGGATACATTAATAATAGTGTATAGTAGTGTCACTGAGTCATAACAGAAGTATTAATGAGCATAATGTAGCAAAAAGGAAGGAATAACTCATTCTGCTTAGACAGGTCAGGGAAGGTTTTATACAGGAAAGAAGCATAAAAGTGGCTCAAATTAAAATTGAATTCTTTAAAATGTCACCTGTGACTTTGATTATAGACTAGTAGTATAGACAGTTTAAGAACAATATGAAATTTAGTTGTAAAGTGGTCAGAAACAGTCTTATAAACTTCAGCTAGGTGGTGTGGGGATGGGATATAGTAGTGAATTTTGTAAAGGTTATATGGAATATAACTGATTAAAATGAAAAAGTTTCTGAGCATCATAAAGGGTAATCAAATAGTAATATACTACTTACTAAAGAAAAAATGATCAAGTATAATGAGACAGTGTCAAATTTCCTGTGAATCTGCTAATTTTACTTATTAACATTGGGCTTGCTGACTCACATTCAATTTAGATTTTTCCTTGATTCTGGATATTATTTTATGGTTGTACTTGGGTGCAGTGGATCCCTTTTTTCTTTTTAGATAGCTGTGTTCTAGCCTCATCGGTCTTTTGCTTTCTTGCACCAGGCAAATTCCTGCCAGAGCCCACTAGTATAGTGTCTGTTCCCTATGTACAGAAAACACTTCTAGATATCTGAATGGTTAACTCCCCCATCCATTCAAAACTTCTCTTTGATGCCTAAACCCTTCCACCATATTTTAAATTATAATTCACTTCCTCTCCTTTTATCCACAAGCACTCCTGTCCTCTTTTCCCTGCACTATTTTTTTTTTTTAAGATTTTATTTATTTGACAGAGCGCACGAGAGAACACAAGCAGGGTGAGTGGGAGAGGTAGAAGCAGGCTTCCCGCTGAGCAGGGAGCCCGATGCGGGGCTCGATCCCAGGACTCTGGGATCATGACCTGAGCCAGACGCTTAACGACTGAGCCACCCAGGTGCCCCTTCCCTGCACTATTTTTTAAGTGTTTACTTCTAACGTATTATGTGACTGACTTATTATGTTTATTGTTCATTAACGGTCTGTCTTTACCACCACTAAAATGTAAGCTCCACCAGGGCAAAGATCTTTGTCTGCTTTGTTCATTGATGTATCCCAGATCTCTAGTGCCTGGGATATGGTAGGCACTCAGTGAGTATTTGTTGGAAAATAGAATCCTTGATGCAAGCATAATCTCTGGGGTTTTTTTCTCCCATAACATCTGGATTCAGATTCTTAAAATAAGTTAGAATGCCTGTGACTTAACATTTTACAATTTCTCCAGTCCACTTGAACTGTTATGATACTAAGCATTGCTCAGGAACACTGGCTTGAACTTCAAAGCTCTTCCTGACTTCGGTGATTAAAATAGTTACCTCCCCATGAGGCCACCTTTTGAAGTATAGTATAAACACTGTTAGAAACAATGGATAAAGATAAACCTGTTCATTTGGCATTTGAATTTTCTTTGTTCATTTTTGAAGGTTTTCCAACTTTTGATTTTTGGTTTGCACACAAAATGAGACGGGAATTGTTTCTGTAGTAACATATGAATGCAACTCACCCAATAAAAAACCCATATTCTTAGGCCAAAACATGATATAAGAGATAAGAAAGTGGCTCTGAAGGTTACCAGAATTTGGCTTTTAGACAATGGACAAGGCCGTTCTGAGAAACATCCTTTTAAGTTATGTGCTTGGAAATTTAGGAAAGCTTGAGCAGATTTTGTATCTCAGAAAATGATAATATTAAAGTAATTCTTGAAATACCCAGTGTTATATGTAGGGTGGTAAATTTGGTTTAGTGTCTTAAATTGTATAGGGAATAAAATTAACCTCTATATAATATAGTAAATTTAAGTTTAGTAGTGAATAAATAAATAGATTCTAAAGATAAAAAGCCTTAGTTTGTAAAGCAAGTATGATGGAAAAAGTAGCTGGAAAATTTGTCACTCAAATTTCCCTATTCTTCGTGTATCTTTTTCAATTAAAGTTATATTCCTATACTTCATTTAATACTAAACTTGTAGCCCTGATTTTTTTTTTTGTTTTTCTGTTGCCTTTTAAAAGCGTCATTCTTGGGGTGCCTGGGTGGCTCAGTCGTTAAACACCTGCCTTCGGCTCAGGTCATGATCCCAGGGTCCTGGGATCGAGCCCCGCATCAGGCTCCCCGCTCAGTGGGAAGCCTGCTTCTCCCTCTCCCACTCCCCCTGCTTCTGTTCCCTCTCTCGCTGTGTCTCTCTCTGTCAAATAAATAAATAAAATCTTTAAAAAAAAATTTAAAAAAAATGAAAGCCTCATTCTTCACATTAGGATTTTATCCCATAACTGGTATATAATCTACTTGACTTGACTTTTAATTGTTCTGTATATACTTTTATCTTCTTGGGCTACCGTTTTTTGCCTTCCCTCTTCCCTCCTACTCCTCATAAAAGTGACCAGAGATTCAAATTTAGAGCTGCAGGAATATTAATAAAATCTTCCAGAAATTGTAGATATAATTGCAGCTGGTATAACTGTCACATATATATGTACACATGAATGTGTATGTATTTGTATTTCCTTTGCTATGATCTATATTTTGCCCTTAGTATATTGTAGGCATCTTTTCATGGCCATATTGTATTTCCCATTTAATTTTATTTTTTGGTAGTTTTAAGTGAGATTAAACTAATGTATCATAAAACTCACCATTGTAACCATTTTAAAATGTATAATTCATTGATATTTAGTATACTCACAATGTTGTGCAATTACCAGTACTGCCTAGTTCCAGAACATTTTCATCACCCTAAAAAGAAACTCCATACCCTTAAGTGGTCACTTCTTTTCTCTCCACCCCCCTCCCCTGGCAACCACTAATCCACTTTCAGTGCTTATGGATTTACTTATTCTGGACATTTCATGCGAAGGAAATCATAAAATATACGACCTTTTGTGTTTGGCTTCTTTCACTTCGCATAAAGTTTTCAGGGTTCATCCATGTTGTAGTGTGTATCACGTATCAGTAGCTCTTTTTTATGGCTAAATAATATTCCATTATATGGATATATACCACATTTTGTGTATCTATTTAATGGATGTTCGATTGTTTCTGCTTTTTTTCTCTTATACATAAGACTGCTGTGAACATCTATGTATAAGGTTTTGTTTGAACAAATGTTTTCTGTTTTCTTGAATATGTTTCCATTTCATATTTAACCAAGTACATAATCTGTTGCATGAATTAACTGTAATTAATTTCCTATTTATTTTCTCCTAATTTTTCCTTTCATAAACATGCTGTTAAGTTCCTGAACATTTATGTTTACATGGTTTTCTAATTTCTTTAAAATTATTTCCTGTTAATGGTAGTAGCTAATGAATTCTTAGAGTTGTAATTACTGAAATACAGGGTATGCACATTCTGATATATATACTATTATTTTAATATATGCTGCTATACTGTCTACCAGAAAAGTTGTACCAATAATAATGTATGTAATTGTTATTTTTATCATATCCTCATTGTATTATTGTTAATATTAAAAAAATTCTAATATGAAAAAATTTTAATTTGATAGGGGAAAATATCTTTTTGGCCTTCTATTAATATGAAATACATAAAATATTCTGTTATTTTAATTTGCATTTATATGCAAATGAGATTAAGGATATTTTCATGTTTATTAAAAAAATTTTTTTTGTAATTTCCTGATTATGACCTTTGCCTATTTATTTTGTGGAGGGAGTCTTCTTAATTACCCTCAAATAGAAAAAAACTATTTATATCACATAGAACTAGCTTTTATGTAGCCTATTTTGATCAATAATGGTTCTTTTTTTCTCCTTGATATTGGTCTTTCTACATGATTTCTATTGGTATTTTATTATTTCATTTTATGCTTATCATTTTTCACTTGAGAGTTTATTATTTGTTTTGAAACATCTGAAATATTTTTCCTGTCTTAGTTTTATAAGATTTTATATAATTTTGTGCATGTTTAAAATTCTAAAACACAATCTCCACATACTTAGGTACTTGCTTCTGTTTGGAGCCATAGGATTGTAGTAGTACTCTTAATTATGGTATTTGCTGTAAGCATTTCTGGGTGAAGAACAAGAAAAATGTCTTCAGTATTTGTACTTATTTGGATATATGGTCTTTATGTTTTATAACCAAATCAGAATTTTCAAGGAGTCATTTTAATCCCCCAATTTAAATATTTATTTATTTATAGAATGAGAGATTTACTAGTGGTTTTCAACTTTGTTATTTCTGGAGTATTTTTAGATTTATTTTACATGAACTTCACTTCCCAAATCCTTTCAAATTAAGGAATCTAATCTAGATTTGACTTCTGAAAGGGCATACCACCAGAAGAAAATGTTTTTAAAATACTTAAATAATATCTACCATTGATAACCTTGCCTCAGATATTTTTGAAAGTTTTTTTTAATGTATAAGAGAGGTAAAGAAATTTATGATTCTACCAGGTAATACAGATTCTTGGATTTAGGAGGAATTGACGGTCTCTGAAATTCTTTCTTATGTTTATTTATCTGTGTTTGTAGCCCTTTGCATTTCTGCCAGAAAAATAATTGGACATTTCCAGTTTGATCTGATGATTTTTGTGGAATTAGCATAGAGCATCTTACAGTACTTATAATTATTAAATTATATTTTGTTTATTTTCAGTAATGGAAAGTTGCTGTCTCATTAAATTTTTTGTTATGTAAATTCAACATTTTTTATTGCTCAAATATTTCTCATTCTTATAGAACAAGGAAGAGATTGCACAGTTTAATGAACTTTAGGTCATTTTTGGAGGGCATCATAATTTCATTTCCTATGTCTTCTGATTTTCTAATTTCAAGAGTTGTTCATTCATATAACCTAGTATTAAAATTCTTCCTACAATCTGTACTCAGAAAACTATAAAATACTCATGAAAGAAATTGAGGAAGACACAAAGAAATGGAAAAATGTTCCATGCTCATGGATTGGAAGAACAAATATTGTGAAGATGTCCATGCTACCTAGAGCAATCTACACATTCAATGC
>NC_138380.1:68406867-68438538 GCF_054177405.1 Leptonychotes weddellii | reverse complement strand
AAGACCTAATAGAACAACCAAGTCAGGAGGACTGCAGTGGCCACAGTGCTGGAGAGAA
This sequence comes from Leptonychotes weddellii, assembly GCF_054177405.1. Classification (NCBI taxonomy): domain Eukaryota; kingdom Metazoa; phylum Chordata; class Mammalia; order Carnivora; family Phocidae; genus Leptonychotes; species Leptonychotes weddellii. The sequence continues at coordinate 68,438,480 of NC_138380.1, read as the reverse complement.
GGATGGTAGTTGAGGTAGCCCCACATTCATCTTGGCTTTTAGCCTAAGGGCATTTGTCTGTTCACATCATCGGTATAGAGGCTACTCAGAGAGTTCTGGAGGCTCTTTTAGTTTCCCTGAGCTAGAGAAACAGAAGTGGGAGCTGGGAACTGCCAGTGAAACCAGGACTTAAAATATTGAGAGAGCCGCAGACATATGTGTCTGAGGTTAGACATGCAGTTTTTCCTGTGAGCTGTTTGCCAACTCCTAGCTACCTTAAGCACAGAGCAGAAGTTTCATAAACCAAGCTGAAAGCAGCAGGTAGGAGGCGAAAAAAGCTGATTAAAGATTTCACAGTCTTATTCTGGAGACAGAGGTTAGAGTTCAAGGCCAAACCAGTTGGCAGGGCCCTGTAAAATACTCTAGGCTTTTATTTGAGATCCCAGAAAGGCTCCACCTGGGGAGTAAGGGAAATTCAGATGAAGACCAGCCCAAAAAAGGCCTAAAAGTGGTGTCCTTAAATAGTGCAAAGTGATTTTCAAGTACACTCCTTGCCTACTTGAAGAAAAATAAATCTATTCAAAGGAAAGATAGCATTAGTGCAGCTACAAACTTTTATATGCAGTGTACAATATTGGATCAGAAACCACCACACATATCAGGAAACAATATCAAATGACCAAAACTAAGAAATATAAAAAAGACAATTAGAACAGACCTATGGGAGAGGCAGGTAATGAACTTTTAATAATTGTAGTAGAAAATATAAATAAGGACTAGTAGTACCAGAGAACTGGAGTATATAATAAAGTGTAAACAGAAAACTATAAAATATTAATTCATACCAAACATAGAACCTACACAAAAATTGATCATTGGCTGAGTTACAATTCATCTCTGTGAATTTCAGATTGAAGTAATCTAAAGTGTGTTCTCTAACCACAATGGAATTAAGCTGTAATTAATAACAAAAAGATAACTAGAAAATGCTTAGGTGAGTCAGCATTGAGACGGACTTCTGAATAACTCATGGATGAAAGAAGAAATTACACTTGAAATTGAAAAAATACGTGGAAAGTAGTGAAAATGAAAATATAACATGTAAAAACTTGTGCTTAGAGGAGAATAGGTTTAAATATAGGCTCTCATGTATATGAAAGACTAAAGGCTAAAAATCAGTGATCAAAGTTTTCATCTGAAAAGCTATTAAAAAATAATATACTGAAAAAGAAGGAAAGAAATGAAGAGCAAAAATTGAATTAAATGAAAAAAATGTACACTAGAAGAAAATCAACTAAACAAAAACTTGGTGGTTTTAAAAAGATTAATACAATTGATAAGCTTCTAGCAAGACTATTCATAAAGAGAAAAAGAGAGATTATAAATTACCAGCATCAGGAATAAAGAAGAGGCCAATGAACCCCATAGACCCTACAGGCATTAAAAATTCTAGAAGGATATTATGAATAACTTCATACCTATAAATTTTAAACTTATTAAATGGGCAAATTCTTTGAAAAAAATCATAAAACTAACATAAAAAGGAAGAAAACATCTGAATATCCTGATATCTACTAAAGGAGTTGAATCTGTAGTTGAAGTCTTCCCCTTGCAGGCCCCGTTTTTAATTTATTCTTATGGATTTGTAAGAATTATTTCTATTTCATAAATGAGTCTTTTGTCAGATGCATGTAATGCAGATATCTTTGCCTACTCTGTAATTTGTCTTTTTGTTCTCTTAAATGATTACAGTTCATCCCCTGAAACAGGAGGGAAGGTAGAGTATATAGGCTTTTATTCAATTAGGTTGGTTGGTTTGGTGGTGAGATGTTTCCTATCTTCTTGATTTGTCTATTTTTTTGTTTCTTTGTAGAGATGAGTAGGGATAGTATTGTAACCTAACTCACACAATTCTTGGGAAGATTAAATATCTTTCTTCTTAAAGATTTATTTACTTGAGAGAGAGAACGTGAGCAGGGGGAGGGGTAGAAGAGAGTGAGAATCTCAAGCAGACTCCCCGATGAGCATGGGGCCCAAACGGGGCTTGATCTTACAACCCTGAGATCCTGACCTGAGCTGGGGTGAAATCAAGAGTTGGACACTTAACTGACTGAGCCACCCAGGCACCCTGGGAAGATTAAATATCCTAATGTATATAAATATTTTAATGTTATCTTAAAACAGGGCCAAGCATATATTAATTACAGCCTTCAGAAGTGTTAACTGCATTTATTTATTTATTTATTTATTTATTTTTCAAAAACTTTCAGTGACAAAGAAATGAATATTTGTGTCCCTGGAGGAAAAAAAAAAAAACCTTAAGTGGTTCACCGTTATCCAACTTTGATAAAGTCTAAAATCTTAAACCTGGTTTTTCGACTTCCCCACTTCATGGCCCCAACATTTATAAGTCTGTTTATCTTCTGTTCTAGTAAAAGTTCTTTTGTTGAAAGAAAAGAAACTGTTAAAATTAGCGCAGTGTATTATTATAATATAATAGAGAATTCCACAAACATCCAAGGACAGGAATTAAGTACAGCCCAGTTTTGCATGGATTGAAATTAATAAATCAGGAAGCAGGGCTTTCCCCACATTTCTTATCTAGCAATAGCACAGTCTCGTGTGTCTAACTTTCTCTGGAGAGCAACTCTCCCAGCTTCTGCTCTGGTGAAATCTTAGCCTTTTGATTCAAGCTACTACTACCAGCCTCCTTGTCTTTCAAAGGAAATTTCAAGAGAGAAACTTGGGATTGCTGACCAGTGGCTTGCCTCTTCCTTCCTGTTAGGTCAGCTACAGCTAATTGTAGGTTCCTCAAGGCTTATTCTGCAGAAAACAACGGACTGAACACTGTGCAGGCTAAAAGGGGTTTTGAGCTTGATGGGCAAATTGCCATGCTAATCACACCCATATCATTCCTTTATTTCCCAACAGTACTGCTGCTTCTAGTTGGTCAGGTTTTACCACTGTCTATAGATTGACTGCTTTTTGATCCTTCCTACCCGGAAGTTTGGTGAATTCACTAAAGTTGTAGATATTTCTAAAGAATGCTTTTTTTCTCCATATGGGTAGTCAACCATCATATATATTGATTAGTGTCACCTTTATTCTCAACTGTCATTGCAGTGTTTTGATTCTCTGTCTCATTGATCTTCATGGATTTTCTGGAGATTTGTGGGAGGGCTGAGTGAAAATGAAAGTAATCGAATTAAAAAATTCTCATTACAAATATGACCTCTTATTTTCTTTCATTCTAAACAAAGAGTCCAGGAGAAATGCTTTGGATTATTAAAAAAAATAAATAACTGGCTGTTCTCAACTATTGAATGATATTACCCCTTTCAAAAATAAAATAAAATTATTCACATTTAGTCAGAATTGTCTTTTTCTGTGATTTTCTGCTAGAAATTGGTTCTGAGTAATTTTGCTGTGCGTTTTTTTTTTTTTTGGCTTAATATTCAGTAATAGTTTTTAGAATGTCCTGGGTGCAAACTCGGTAATTCATGATTTTGGATGCATGATAAATAATGAAATTTGGTTCATTATTAGTTATCTAAAACCTCCCTCTGGAAGGATAGGTGGGAAATTTTCTTAAACAAGTGGTGTGACAGTGATATCTTTTTTAAAAGAGAATAGACTCTGTTCATGTTTTATAAGGAGACTCATTTTAATTAGCATGTTGATTTGGGCATTGAGGCAGAGAGTTATGAAAAGAAGTCTCTGATCCAATATTAATAGTTATGTCCCTTCAGAGGATAGAAAGTTAGTATGATATACTGTATCCTATATCTCTAGAGAACAAAGGTATACTATATGTAATCAAAATTTACCCATTCTTACCTACTTAAATATTTTTTAGCCTTTATCAAATGTATATTTTGACTGAGTTGTTCTTTACATATTAAAATGCTTATATTTTTGATGACTCACTGGGCAAAATATATTTTTAACTTGTAATTATTTTTCACATTTGATTCTTTCTTCTTCCTTTTAGGGTAGAGCCTGGATCAGAGTAGCACTCATGGAAAAACATTTATCTGAATACATCTCTACAGCTCTGAGAGACTTCAAAACAACCAGGTTTAAACATCCTTTTGATTTTCAAATATGTATTTAAAACAATCACCTAAAGATTAGAAATAAAAATAGAACGAAGATTAATTCCCTTCTAAAGTCTTCAACTATTTTATTTCGTCTTTTTTGTACTGTTCAGGTAAATCCACTATCTTCTCAGGAAAATGCCATTCGTCAGCTAAACAGACATCTACTTTGGTTTATCTTTTGAGGCTTCACATTATGCCTAGAATATCTTTTCTCTGAGTCATTTCTGTTTCTTACACTTTCAATACCTGAAATTTCATTCTTTCCACAGACTTTTCTCTGAGCAGTTAATTTGAAGGAAAATCTAACTATGAAATTTCTATAGCATTCTTACTCTTTCCACATTTTATTTCTTTGTTTTAATTCATATATGTAACTAATGATCGTTCAGTTGTCTTTTAGGGCAGGCTATACGAGTGTTGTTTTTCATAGGTTGTATGCACTTAAGAGATGACATGCTGTGCCGTGTGAAAAACAGGACTTTATTATTTTTTTACGGTGGTAGAAAAAAAGATTCATATTAAGATAACAGGCATTCCTATAAAATCCTGGTTGTCTAATCTTTGTTTATAGCTTTTGTTAAAGAAACTGCTTTTCTCCGTTTCAAAAGTATTTGTAAATGAAAATATTCAATAATTTCAATACCTTGAACATGTACTGTTTAACATAGTGGCCACTAACCACATGCCACTCTGTAAATTAATATTCATTAAGAGTAGGTAAAATTACTAAATCACTTCTTCAGTTGCCATATCACATTTCAGGTGTTCAGTAGATATGTGCGGCTAATGGCTACCAAATTGCACAGCACAGATGCATAACCTATTGGACCACACTGCCTTAGACACTTCTAAATTACCATACTGATTTCTACCTCATAAATCATGTTTGTGAAAGAGAAGAAGAGAGTGACAACTATAAACCAGTTTTGATAGAGGAAATTAGGTCCATAGATAAAGAAATCATATATCTGGAAGAATCTTAATTTCCATGTCCTGATGCAATATTTGGCATTTTGGATTTTGAGAAAACCTTGGCATTTATTATGATACATTCTTTTTTTGTTTTGTTTTTTTGTTTGTTTTATTTCCCACTTTACTTAGATATAATTGACATACTGTGTAGGTTTAAGATATACATGTTGGGCGCCTGGGTGGCTCAGTTGGTTAAGCGACTGCCTTCGGCTCAGGTCATGATCCTGGAGTCCCTGGATCGAGTCCTGCATCGGGCTCCCTGCTCGGCAGGGAGTCTGCTTCTCCCTCTGACCCTCCCCTCTCTCATGTGCTCTCTCTCATTCTCTCTCTCTCAAATAAATAAATAAAATCTTTTAAAAAAAAAAAAAAGATATGCATGTTGATTTGATATGCTTATGTACTACAAAATGATTACTGCCATATCATTAACTAACACCTCTATCATGGCACATAATTATTTGATATATAATTATTGAATTCTTTTATAGCAATATTCTTTAGGGATATTTCTAAAGATAGGCAGTGAAAATGATGTTTGAGGTGAACTTAAGGAAATGAAAAATTTGTTTCTTTTATTTATTATCACTAGTAAATAAGTTTAATTATGAAAAATACTAAAAAGGATACTAAGGCTTTGAAAATAATAGTATCAAAATCTCATAGATCAAACATAAAAATCCTAAATTAATGAAATCAAAACGAAGTTTACACAGAAATCATCTCCTGTTCAATAACCAGGCTGCATTAAGGTTATGGTAGTCTTCTGAGTAAAAATTAAAGCATTAGTAATCTTAGTTGTTATTCTTGTTTCTTCGACAGTTGGGTGGGGTAGAAATAATTCTCAAATTATTTTTAGAATGAAAAGTTCAAATATTTAAAGGGAAATGCTTTTTGCCTTGTTCTGAGGTGTTAGCTGTCCTTTTTGAGAAAAAGGAAATGATTCAGGGGCACCTGGGTGGCTCAGCCGTTAAGTGTCTGCCTTCGGCTCGGGTCGTGATCCCAGGGTCCTGGGATCGAGCCCCTCATCGAGCCCCGCATTGAGCATCGCATCGGGCTCCCTGCTCCGCGGGGAGCCTGCTTCTCCCTCTCCCACTCCCCCTCCCACTCCCCCTGCTTGTTTTCCTTCTCTCGCTGTGTCTCTCTCTGTCAAATAAATAAAATCTTTAAAAAAAAAAGGAAATGATTCAGCTCAAAAAAGTCCATCAAGTAAAAATACTTTGTAACAATAAAAGCATACATTATTCAAACAGAAACATGGCTTAGGAAATGTTTATACATACATACATGCAAATATATAATGTTTACATATATACATACACACAGTACTTAAATGTGAATATAATGGCTCTAATTCCCAGGAAAGGAAGTAAGGAGTTATTTCAGAATTCTCATCTTAGAAGTTAACCAAAAAATGCAGTTGCAAAGTCTTCCTTTTTTTGTTTTAAACTATTTATACTGTTTTTTGTTTTTACTGAAATCAAACCAAAGAAACTTCTTGGTTTATAAGTAAACTTGATTGTGAACCTCTAGCCCCAGCATAACTATTATTTGGAAGATTAGGTTTGTAAAATACAAGCAAACTGTTGGAAAGAATAGTTACACCTTACCTTTTGTCTGGATGCTGCCTGATTAAGTGCTTGTAGAACAATGAGAAATGATCTCTGATCCTTTAGGAATCTTGAGAGTTTCTGAATCAAGTAATTTCTTCTTATTCTACTCTTCAAAGATAAAGAGTAATGACTTTTGGTAATACAAGTGTTTACCCCAGTACAGAAGGGGGAGCTACATGGGCTAAGATAGGCAAGCTTGAAAATACTAATCAGTGGAAATCCAAGGATAAGATTGGGTGGAGGAAGTATGGGGATGAGAAATACAGTAAATCCTCTGGTAGGAGTACATCACATGGCTCCAGAGTATTAGAGACATCCAAGTAATTTTTTTTTTTTCCCTAAGGTGGGGGATGTCTTAGTGAGCAATTGAAAACAACCCTTGCAGAGTTTCATGGTTTAGGGATTGAGGTGTTAACTGGGAAATAGCCAGAGTTGGGAGGTTGGTGGATTTGAGATTAGAATCCAAGCTTAAAAAAAAAAAAAAAGTGGGTAATTGTTTTGGTAGTTTACTGGGAAGACTGAGAAATAGAGAGTAATATAAGGTAGGTAAGGGAGAAACTGAATTAATTTGCTCTGAGTTTTAATTTCTCCCCACCCACAGACTGAAAAATAATTAGAAAAGTTTAAGATTTCAAAAAATCTTGAAACAAGATTGAAAACATTCTGATAAGAATTTGAAGTAGCAAATATGGAAAATGTAAAGAGATGAAATTAGTTTTATGGAGACCTACTTAATACTTTAAAATTGTACCACAGTACTTAATTTATAATGACAAAAGTTGTGCTCAGAAGAAATATCAATTTTCTTGATATTATAGTAGGACTAAGAAAAGGAAGGAGTAAAGTATAAAATAAAACTTCAGAAATTACTGAGCTCTCACAAAGTGAAAAAGGAGTTGATAAATACTTTTCTCACTTACAGAAAAGTAGATAGTGAACAATATAACATGTCTTTCAAGAGCTAAGAAGGACTTCTGGAATCTGAATCTGTTTAGAAGTTTTACATTATTAAGATGAAAACCATTAGTAAAAGTTGCTTGTATACTGCTGCCTCATAGCATATACAGAAATTACTGGAAATGGATCAGACTTACATGGAAAACTCTTAGAAGAAAACATAAATGTAAATCTTCATGGCCTTGGATTAAGAATAGTTTCCTGGGGGCGCCTGGGTGGCTCAGTTGGTTAAGCGACTGCCTTCGGCTCAGGTCATGATCCCAGGGTCCTGGGATCGAGTCCCGCATCGGGCTCCCTGGTCAGCAGGGAGTCTGCTTCTCCCTCTGACCCTCCCCCCTCTCATGCTCTCTTTCTCTCTCATTCTCTCTCAAATAAATAAATAAAATCTTAAAAAAAAAAAAAAAAAGAATAGTTTCCTGGAAGGGGCATGAGGGGATGGGTTAGCCTGGTGATGGGTATTAAAGAGGGCACGTTCTGCATGGAGCACTGGGTGTTATGCGCAAACAATGAATCATGGAACACTACATCAAAAACTAATGATGTAACGTATGGTGACTAACATAACAATAAAATTAAAAAAATGAATTTGTAAAAAAAGGGTTAAAGTAAATGAGGTCTCTACAACATTATACTTCAGGTATAGTTTTATTTGAGTGGAATTATTTCACATGTAGCAAGTGTTTCACTTACATTGTTTAACTTCAAAAATTATTAGTAAAACTAAAACCAAAAAAATTCCTCAAAACAATATTATATACACACATACGTAAGATCTTTAGACTTTAAGAAATCTCTAAAATTGGTTAGATTTGTTTGTGTGTTTGATATTCTTCAACAGTCCCTAAGTCAATTTTGACATTAGGAAACAAGCAGAAATAGTTTTGATCTGATTTTTAGAATGTACTTTTAAAAATGGTGGCCTCAAGATGGAGGGAAAAAAAAGTAGAACTTTTCTTATATAGGGAAATACTAGGAATAATGGGTAATTCCCAGTATCAAAAACCAGAATTCTTTCTAAGCCATGTGTGCCATAGAATTTGGGGATCTAGAGCCATTGTAATCATAGTTCTTCTAGGAGTCAGAATAGTCTGTCAACAGCCAATTTAGCTATCGGGACAGTGACAGAATCTCAGGTATATAGATTTATTTAAATATCTTTATCTTTTTGTGAAATATCTTAGTTAAATATATAGAAATTCCTTCCATTTATTTTATTAATCTTTGTTAGACTGGAAGTCTTTAGTTTTTCTCTTTTCTGTATAAGTCAATAAAAGCAATTCCCATATTTCCAAGGAAACAGAAAACATCTATTCCAAGCCAGTCTTTGCACCATATTTATTTGTAGCCTTATATCTGACAGAGGGTAGAATAGTGGTCTCTTATTTTCCTTTGTACTTTTTATTCACTTAAAATTCCTTATGAACTATAACATAGGTTAAATTCTCTTTAAATATTTTTGTTTTATAGGAAGTGGTATGGTTTAATAGAAATACATAGAACTTAAAGTAAGAAGAATTAGGTTTCTTTCTTGAGCAGTTTATCTGCATGAGCTTGGGCAAGTTGTTTTAACCTAATTCTTAACTTTTCTTGATGGTAAATTTGAAATTAATGATAGTTGTTTCCACCTTTGCTTCAGGGCTTTTTGAGCAAGTATCAAATGATATGTTTGTAAAAGTATTTTTAAACTGTGAACTATGCAGAATTGGCGGTGGGATTATGAGCATATTAAAATCTTTTTTACTGAAAAGAGTAAGACAAATTTCATTTACTAAAATGTTTTCCTTCTAGTTAGTGGGGTCTTACAGAGTGGCATCTACTGTCTATATCTAATATAAATAGATACAACAATTAAATGATCCCTGCTTACTGAACATAAACTAGCTTTTGCACAGTATTATTTTTTAAAGAAAGTAAATACAATGATCTTACATTCTTTTGTGGAAAAATACCTTTTGGCTCATATCATGATATTTTCTCAAAGTATTTTAAGTGTATTAAGATAAAATTTTAGTATTTTAACTAACATTAACTGAAACAGAAAGCTTTACAGGAATTAACACTGATAGATTCATATTCATATTTTGTCAGAGATAATGAACACTTTCTTTTTCATACACAATCACCCTGCTAGTCCATTAGTATTGTAGTGTTAAAGGTTAGCATGAATTACTAATGATCGCATCTTTCTAGTTCTTCATTTAGTTAATAATCCTTGGAATTACAGAAAAACAATGTGTGTTTGTGTTTGTTCTATGCATACCACAATAGTCTACATAGTTTCAAAAAGAGACCAGTATAAATGACTGTGAGTTTGCCATCTTTCAAATTACATTCATACTGCTTCACTATTAGGGAAAAATAGTAGACAATCTTGGCCCATTGAAAGAGTCACTTTAGGGATTCTTTTTAAGAGAAGTGGAAACACTTAGAATGATTTTTTTGTTAATGCTGGGATTTTTTGTTTTTTTCTAAGTATCTACAAGAATTGGGTGATCCGGATAGTTTTTATTTTGATAAATAAAATTTAGTTCTTTCTACTTTAGTTTGGTCTCTAAATAATTTCTATGGATGAAACTTCAGTCTGCTTTTAATATTTACATATTTACCCATTTAATTTTTTAGGCGATTTTATGAAGATGGAGCAATTGTCTTGGGTGAGGAAGCAAATATGCTTGCTGGCATGCTGCTTGGACTAAATGCTATTGATTTCAGGTACTTAATCTAAGTGTATTCAGTTTTTAAGTTATACGACCTCATAATAGTTTCTACTTAGGTTTTTTTTCTTGGTTTGCTAATAAGTAAAGCACATGGCTGGATATTGATATTGGATTCATGTTGTTCCCTATCCATCGACATCGGCTTTCTGAGTTTGCTCTCAGAAAAGAGGCTGTCTCAGGTTAAGGAATTAACTGACATGTTTGCTCTCTAGCTTGGGCAAAACAATTTGAGACTGCATTTCCCCAGCAGAAAAATTATATATCCTGGTAGCACTGGAAGAAATTTTTGGATCTTATCTCTTAGTATTTTTAGCTCCTGCTTTAAAATAAAAAGAGATGCACTAAAAGTAGATTCAAAGCCAGAAAGATTTTTATTATCTCATGTATTGAAATAAAAAAGATCCTGGCATATATTGGGTATCTTATGTTTGTATTATATATCTAGACCAGCAAAAATATGGTTAACATTTGCTTTTATTATCAACAAGATGAATTGATTTCAGACTAAGGTTATAAGTACTAAAAATGAAAATGTAAGTTTTTCATAGATTTATAAAAGTATCTTTTTGCATTTCTTTAATTGATCCAAGATTTTACATTATGCTAAAAGTAAAAGGTTTGGGCGCCTGGGTGGCTCAGTCGTTAAGCGTTTGCCTTTGGCTCAGGTCATGATCCCGGGATCCTGGGATGGAGCCCCGCATCGGGCTCCCTGCTCAGTGGGGAGACTGCTTCTCCCTCTCCCACTCCCCCTGCTTGTGTTCCCTCTCTGGCTGTGTCTCTCTCTGTCAGATAAATAAATAAAATCTTAAAAAAAAAAAAAAGTAAAAGGTTTGTTTATAACAAGAACTCAAACATAAGAATGATGGAAATATTAAAATTTTTTTGAAAAATATCACTTAAAAATCCAAGAATATCAACAAAATAAGTATAAAACTTAAATGAAAATCTGTTAGATCTTGAATCAAAAAATAATGCTGCTCATTTCCACTGAGGTTACCATTTTTTAGTATATCACTTCCTTTTCAAAATATTTTCATTTTGTCAGTATAATTTTCCTCTAAGATTTAATAAAGTATTCAGTTATTAGCTGAATTATTCAAAATATGAATATGATAGATGCAATATGGAGGTTGTTTTTTTTTATCCTTCTATGTGTGTTAATTTTTCACTTGTCATGCTGCTGTGAAAGCAAATGTCTTAAAGATAACATTAGTAATAGTTTTGTAAATGAAGGAAAGCTCTTATCAAGTGTGGCCACTTTTGTTCACTCCTTATTCAAGTATGAAAAAGTATGTACATACCCTTGATATTAACATATTAGAATGGTATTTCAAGAGGCAAACTTCCCAAAGAAACCAGAAGGTGGGAGTTCATAGATGAATTTGTTTTTTAAAAGATAACCTACATCTTGTAAATGTTCTTGTTTATGTTCCTAGAAGATGTACTTTTTTCTTTTAATAATAGTAATAATAAAACTAAGCGTCTTTTTTTTTATTATCCAATTGGATATACTATCATACAAAACAAAGATGACTAGATTGGGAGACCAGGAGATCTAGAGTTTCTTTACTGGCTTTATGAGACTCCCAGTATGACTTTGGGCAAATCTCAACCTTTTCCTGTTGCCATGGCCTCAAAAAGGATTGACTAAAGATTAAAAGGGAGTTTTTTTAGCATTCTTCTTAGGTCTAAGATCCAAGCCCTTTCACTTATTCAAATAGTTTAGAAAAACTTTCATTTTCTAAAGAGTCAGAACTTTTAAGGAGTTAGTCAATGTCACATAAGAGTTTGTATGAAAATGTGAACAAGTCTTCATTTGAAAATCCTCTAGTAATGTCTTAAAATCCAGTGAAGACCAAGGTAGTGTCCGATAAATGATGTCTGAACAGATTTCTCAGAAAGTTTTTCTTTTGCATGATATATTCATATTAGAGGGTATTAACTTGTGCAATCCTTTGTCATTGGTAGTGAAAGTAGAGTATCTTTATTGAGGTGTTCATTTGTAACAAGTAATGTATGAATTAAATATGAATAAAATATAAATAAAAAAATTTACCTGCAATTTGATGAAAGAAATGTCTCTAACAAGAGATTGTTTATAACACTTGGCATCAATTTAAAAGTTTATGTATTATGTGACATATTTATTGTCTCTTGTCTTAGCTTCTGCCTCAAGGGAGAAGGATTGGATGGAAACTTTCCTGCCGTAATAGACTACACACCATATTTGAAGTTTACCCAAAGGTATTTGACGTTTTGAAATATGTTATTGAAATCTTAATTTATAGTTGAATATCATGTGTAATATATTCATCTGATTAAAACTGTTTTTATTTCAGTGTCAGAAATCATTCAAAAATACAAACTCAATTTGCATTTTTAGTGTTTATGTAAATACACTTTTTGTCTAATTGTAATTCCAGCATAAATATAGTTTTTAGAAAACAGCATGTATTTCTATTGCTATAGTCATTATAATGATAACTTTAGTAGCCCTATTATAGTCCATTGAGAGTTCAAAACTGAAATCCATCATTCAGATTGTTCTCCAATTTCTTTCCATTATGAAGGAAAGAATAATGAACATTTTGTGCAAATCAATTTTCTTTTTGTTTTTGCTGTGAATTTACAATTACTCAGGCAAATACAATGAAAAATTTTATGGCCCTTAAAGTGCGTCGGTATAAAAGAGTTGTACCAATTTATCCTACTACCAGAATTGTGTGAGAGTTAAGAATTTCCTACAATCTCATCAGCATTGAAAATTAATCAGATGAAATCTATGGATTTTTTTGAAATTCTCCTTGCATAATTGGTTTCCTGAATAGAATGATCGTCTTCATATATTTTAAAAATGTTATGGTAAGGTCAGAGCTGTAAGGGAAACAGAGAGAAATATATGTATATGTGTAATATATGTACACACACACACTGAAGATGCATTTATTGAGGACCTAATGTAAGAAAGAAACTTTCCTCACTGCCAGGGATACATAGATTTCAAGAGTGTAGGTGCTTCATGAAATTCTGAGAAGAAGTATAGTCCTTGTCTCTAGGGTGAGAGAAGTCACTATTGGAGAGATAAGACTGTGAAGATACTTCAGGTAGTGAGGGAGAAGTAACACAGTATTATGCTACCAAGATTTCTAACTTGAGTAAATGGATCACTTGGGAAAAGGGATAATTCTAGTACATTAGATATATAAAAAAATTACGGCAAGAATTTTTGAACAGGCATAAAATTACACTGTTTGGGATGTATTGGATTATAGGACATTTTATGAAGGTAACAAATAGTTCAAAAATAATACTAGTAAAAAGAATAGTGAGAATACTTATTGAATGCTTCCTATATATCAGGCATTGTTCAAAGTGCTTTCCTTCTATTAAGTCATTTAATCCTCAAAAGCCGGTGACATAGGCACCACTATTTTAATTTTACAAATGAAAACACTGAAATGCAGAGCAGTTAAATAACTTGTCCATAGTCATACAGCTAGTTTGTGTGGAGTGTGCCACAGGCCTGGAATTACAGAGCAAGATGACAGCTGGACATTAGGGGTTTGGCCATTAACATGTAGGTGGAAAGGCTGTTTTTAGTGATTTAGGAAGGGACTTAAATTAAAATATAAAGATAAATGTGAATACTAATTTTTCTCTCCTACTTATATAAGAGTCTGTATTAATTATTACAACACTTTACAGTAATGGAACCTTCTCAACTGGTCCCCTTAGAATGAATTTGATGATACATGCTCTGTGTCTCCAACTTGCTTAACCACTTTTTATACAACTTCCTCTTTCTCTGATGCACTAATCCAAACATGTATGTATAGCTTCCTCTCCTTTATACGCTGAGGGATTTCTCCTATCTTATAAAAAGAACAATAAAATGAGAAGGGAAATATCAGTTCAACCTAGTCATAAGCACGTTTGCATTACTGACCATGGAGATCTTCTTTTTAGAAAGATTTAAACTATCCTGATTGTCATAAAGAACCAGTATTTTAAACAGTCAGTTGCTTCCATGAAATATGCCTGTATTAGACACATTTTAAAAAGCTTTATTGGGTTTTAATTTTAAGAAACTGTAAAAGTCTATCCCTAACAAAATTTCTGCTTTTAATTTATTTGGAAAGTAATATGTATTAATTATAGAAAAATTAGAAAATAAAGACAGGTAGATAGAAGAAAGTTTAAGTCACTCATAATCTTACCTTTAAGAAGCAGCTGCTAGAAGCATTAACATTTTGATGGGTAGCTTTCCGGCATTTTCTATGCATAGATATATTTTTTCTTTAATTAAAATGGAATCGTAATGTACATGTAATACTTATTTCCCTTAATACTGTATAATGGACATTTTTGCATGTCATTATCCTTCCACAGCCTCATTTCCCTAAATGAATTTAATTTAATTATCTGTATAACGTGTTTACCCAATTATTGTTGGACCTTTAGGATGCATTCAGTTAGTTGTTCGCTGTCACATGCACTATTGCAGTTAATAACCTTGTAACTACATCTTTTTATACAGACCATGATTATTTCTTTAAGTTAAACTCCTGGAAGTAAAATTTCTTGAATAAACCATATATATTATTTACTAAAGCTTTTGAAATATGCTGTCAAATTGCCCTCCAGAGCGGCCATACTAGTTTAGTTTCTATAGGCAACCTGAGAGATTGCCTCCTTACCCCCATTGCCAACTAAGTATTAAAAGTGTGGCCAGTTCTTTAAGTGAAAAATGATATCCTATTGGGTTTTTTTCCGATTGTTTTAATTTGCATTTATCTGATTACTGGTGCCACTGAACTTTTAAAAAGGTTTATTAGACAGGGCGCCTGGGTGGCTCAGTTGGTTGAGCGGCTGCCTTCGGCTCAGGTCATGATCCTGGAGTCCCGGGATCGAGTCCCGCATCGGGCTCCCTGCTTGGCAGGGAGTCTGCTTCTCCCTCTGACCCTCCTCCCTCTCATGCTCTCTGTATCTCATTCTCTCTGTCTCAAATAAATAAATAAAATCTTTAAAAAAAAAAATGTTTATTAGACATTAGTCTTTTTAAATGATTGGAGTGTTGTTACCTTTCAAAGTTAAATATATGAAATATGTTAATAGAAGACATCCTAAAATATATTTCATATTTAAAACTGGTTTTTAGTTTTAGGTTTGTACCAGTGAGATGAAACTCAGTTTTTCTGATATACATCTTGATATAACTTTAAACATTTTTTCTTGAATGGATTTTAGGCCTGAAAAGTCCAGTAGCTAGTTATTGTTGGTCTCTTATGATGCCTTCAGTATTTTGCTTTTAAATATAATGTTGTCATAAGCATTCTTATAGCTAAGTCTTTGTACTGTTAGGATTATTTCCTTAATGAGGCAAATTTCTACAAACAAAATGGCTGATTTAAAGAGACTGTCAAGTCCTGTATGTTATTAAATTGCCCTTCTTAGACATTCTGTCCCCTACAGTCTGCCTTTCCTTCGCTTCTTGTAGGGATAAAATAATCCTTTTGCTGTGGAAGACCAGTCCTTTGACCTGTACACTACATCCCATCTTCTCTCTTATGTTAAGGTCTTCATCCCAATAGTTGTCCTCTTCCATTTATTTTCCCTCTTTTCTAGATCTTCCCACACATCACAGCATACAAGCAGTGTTATTTTCCCCATGTTAAAAAACAAAACAGAAACTTTCCACATAGTCACTATGAGCTACTTTTCAGTCACCTCTCCTTTATTATAAAACTGTGTCTCCAGGTTTTTTTTGTTTTTTGTTTTTTTGCCTCCATTCTCCCTTGCACTATTCAAATTGAGCTTTAGTACTTACCCCGGAAAGTGCTGTTGTCAAAGTCAGCAGTGATGTCTCATTGCCAAATCCAGTGGTTAATCGTTTCCTCATCTGTCTGGACCTTTGAGCAGTTTGATACACGTGATTGCTCTCTTCAGCACTTCTCCAGTTTCCCTCCTGTTGGCTCCTCCTTACTTCCTGTCCCCATTTCTCCTCATCTCCCCAACCTCTGAATGTTAGACTGTTTCAGAGATCATTCCCAAATAATCTTTTCTGTGTGTAGTCACTCTCTAAGTAGTTTGATCCAGTTGTATGGTTCTAAATATTATCTTTATGCTACTCTTTCCCAAATGTATACTTCTACCTGGAACACTGCCCTAAACTCTAGACATCTAGCTGCCAACTTGCCATCTCCACTTGAATGTGTGGTAAGCACCTCGAATGAGCATGCACGAAGTTGAACTCCTAATTTCTCTCCTCCCAACTTTTCTTCCTTTAGCCTTTCCCATTCCAAGAATTGTAGTTCTGTCATTCTGGCTGCTTATGCTCAAAACTTTGATATCATCATTGAATTTTCTCTGCCATAATCCACATAGGATCCATCAGCAAACCCTTTGGCACCATCACTTTTACCTCCTTAAATTAAGATCCATTATTTCTTCTTTGTCTATCTTTGTTAAAAATAAATGTTTAATTATTAGAAGTAAAGGAATAAAGAAGGTGAGTGATTATAATTCTTACTTATCAGCAATTATAAATAATAAAGCATTATAAAGATTTTTGGTAAAATAAATTATTTTTCCTTTTATATCACTGATATTTCCTTCACTGTCTCAGTAAAAATTCTAAAACCATTTTGCTCTTTAAAATATAGGAATGTTTCTGAAATTCTTAAGTATCATTTTCCCACCAAAAATGTTTGCAGAATTTCTATGTCTTTTAGAATAAGAGATACTTTTATGAGTATCAACTTTTATAACTGTGCATAGGATAAAATAAGTTTTAGCAAAACATATAGACCATTCGTGACCTGGCATCAGTTTACCTTCTTAGCCATATTATTTGTCTACCATCCATTCAGCTTTTTTTGAACAGCTATAGGATTATTGGTCATTGAAATGTTCAGAGGCAATGTAATATTGTTTAAAAACTTTGTAATGTAATACCAGTTTCCCTTATAGGGTGACCTTGAGCAAACTAATTATCTCTTATTCTTACTATCTTCCTTTGTTGGATGAATCTGTTAAGTAGTAGAGCAACAATTCATGGGGTTATCATGAGGATTAATGAGATAATGTATATGAAGTGTTTATATAGTTCCTTGGAGTCACTGTGGAAAATTATTTATTTTCTTTCTTGTCCTTTCAAGGAACTTACTATCAGTCTTCCCTTTCTACTCTTTGAAGTTTTAAAAAATTACTAACTTAATTTCATTGGTAATCATATAATCATTCTGATTTTCTATTATTGATTCAGTTTTGGCAAATTATATTTTATTAAAATTAAAAAAATATATCATGATCAGAGATTTCTTTTAATATCTCTTAAATCTCTTTTCATTTCTAGTTGTGTTACCTTTTGCCTTTTGTGTTCATAGACCTTTTTTTGCTTAATTTTTAAAATCATTCTTACCAAAGGTTTGTCAGTTTTATAGTTTTTTTCAGTTTTTTTTAAAGATTTTATTTGAGAGAGTGAACGAGAGAGAGAGCATGAGCGGGGCAGAGGGGCAGAGGGAGAAGGAGAAGCAGACTCTCCTGCTGAGGAGAGAGCCCGAAGTGGGGCTCAATCCCAGGACCCTGGGATCATGACCTGAGCCAAAGAAAGATGCTTAACTGACTGAGCCACCATAAATTTAAGGAGTACAGAATGAAGGTTTGTGATTTGCACATAATTGTGACATGATTACCACAATAGGTTCAGCTAATACCCATCTTCTCATATAGACACAATAAAAAAAGAAAAGAAAAAGGAAAAAAAAAGTGTCCTTGTGATGAAAACTCTTAGGATTTATTCTCTTAACAACTTTCCTATTTTCATACAGCAGTGTTAGCTCTAGTCATCATTTTGTATATTACATCCCTAGAACTTATTTATCTTATAACTGGAAGTTTGGACCATTTGATCACATTATTCCAGTTCCCCTTCCCTTTCTCCAGGTCCTCCTTCCCTCTACCTTCTGGCTCTGGTAACCCCAAGTCTGGTCTCTTTTTCTACTAGTTTTGTGTATGGGGTGTGTGTGTATTTAGATTCTACATATGAATGAAATCATATAGTATTTGTCTTTCTCTGATTTATTTCACTTATTAGCATAATGCCTTCAGGGTCCATCCATGTTGTTGCAAATGGTGGGATTTCATATTCTATTGTATATGTATCCATTCATCCACTGATGGACCCTTAGATTGTTTCCACGTCTCATCTATTATACATGGTGTTGCTATGAATGTAGGATGCAGATATCTTTTCAAGTTAGTGTTTTGTTTTCTTTGGATATATTCCCAGAAGTGGAATTTCTGGATCATATAGTAGTTCTATTTCTAAGTTTTGGAGGAAACTCCATAGTGGCTGTTATGAAATATACAATCCCACCAACAATGCACAAGGGCTCCCTTTTCTCCACATCCTCACTAGCATTTGTTATCTTTTGTCTTTTTGATGACGGCCATTCTAACAGGTGTGAGGTGGTATCTCATTGTGATTTTGATATGCATTTCCCTGATGACTAATGATGTTGACCATCTTTTCATGTACCTGTGAGCTTTTCATATATCTTCTTTGGATAAATGTCTGTTCAGGTCTTTAGTCTATTTGAAATTGGATTATAGGTCTTTTTGCTGTTGAGTTTCTATTTTGGATATTAACTCCTTATTGTATTTATGATTTGCAAATATTATCTTCCAGTCAGTAGGTTGCCTTTTCATTTTGCAGTGGTTTCTGTTGCTATGTAGAAGCCTTTTAGTTTGATGTAGGCCCATTTGTTTATTTTTGCTTTTGCTTTTATTTACCTTTGTTTTTGGCCTCAAATCCAAAAATTTTTGTCTGGATTGATGTCAGGGAGCTTACTTTCTGTTTTCTTCTAGGAGTTTTACAGTTTCAGGTTTTACATTCAAGTCTTTAATCTACTTTGCTGAGTCGATTTTTGTGTATGGTGTAAATAGGGGTTCCAGCTTTATTCTTTAACATGAGGCTGATCAGTTTTTTCAGCTCCACTTATTGACAAGACTATTCTCTAACTGTTGTATATTTTTGGCTCCTTTGTCATAAATTAATTGACCAAATATGTGTGAGTTTATTCTGGACTCCCCTTAGGTTCCATTGATCTGTGTGTCTGCATTTATGCGAGTACCATTCTCTTTTGATAACTGTTGATTTGTAATGTATTTTGAAATCAATAGGTGCAATGCCTCCAGCTCTGTTCTCGCTCAAGATTGCTTTGGCTGTTTAGTGGGTGTGGTTCTGTACAGATTTTATGATTGTCCTAGGTCTATGAAAAATGCCATTGAATTTTGATAGGTGTTGCATTAAACCTTAGGTTGCCTTGCGTAGTATGGTCATTTTAACAATATTAATTTTATCAGTTCATGAGCAGAGAATGTCTTGAAGTTTATGTGTGCCTTTCTCAGTTTCTTTCATCACTGTCTTACAGTTTCCAGTGTATAGGTCTTTTACCTCCCCTTTTACATCTATTCCAAGGTATCTTACTCTTCTTGATGTAATTATAAATGGGATTGTTTTATTAATTTTTGTTTCTGATAGTTTGTCATTAGTGTGTTGAAACACAGCTTATTTTGTATATTGATTTTGTACTCTCTGTCTTGACTGAACTCATTTATTCTATCAGTTTATTGCTGGTGTCTTTAAGGTTTTCTATATACAATATCATGTCATCTGCAAACAGTTTTACTTCTTCCTTTCCAAGTTAGGATTGGTTAGGATTTCCAATACTATGTTGAATAATAGTGGGGACAGTAGGTATCTTTGTCTTCTTCCTGATCTTAGAGGAAAGGCTTTTGGCTTTTTTACCATTGAGTATGAAAGTAGCTGTGGGCTGGTCAGATATGGCCTTTATTATGTTGAGTACGTTCCCTCTATACCCAGTTTATGGAGAATTTTTATGATTTTTTTTTCTTTCTCAGTACTTAAATTTACCTCTTTTCTTATAAGGACATATGGCTACAGATATCCCTTGAAGTACTACTTTAGCTGTATCTTATAAGTTTGATAAGTTGTTTTTATTTTAGTTGTTTTAAGTAAGATATCCATTATAATTTTTTTGACCAAAGAATATTTGAAATGTAAATTTTAATTTTCAAACATTTTCAGGGCTTTTGTTACAGTTGTGATTGGCAATATGGTCCACATAATAATAGTTTCTTGAAATTTGTTGAAAAATGGCCTAGAATTGATCAATATTACAATGGTTGGGTCCTATATTCATTAGATTATGCTTGATAATGGTTGTTCTGATATTCTATAACCTTTCTTATTTTTCTCTTTGAATTGATGAATTAAATACTTTCATTGTGGTATCTGATTTTTTCAGGTGGTACTTTCAATTTTTGCTCTCTGGTTTTTGAATCTAACTTAAAAGATGCACCTAAGTTTTGAATTCTTAGATTTTCCTGAAACAATGAATTTTTTTTGTCACTATGTAGTAGCTGTAAATACATGGTAATTTTTTATTCCTTAAAGCCCATTTTGTCTGATATAAATAGAGCCCCACGAATTTTCTTTAGGTTAGTATTTTTTAGTATATTTTTTTTATCTTTTTTTAAACCATATTTCATATAACCTGACATGCCTTCCATTGTAAATGCATCTCAGTTCAGAGACATTAATATGTGAGAAAATGGTTTGACAGCAGGTAAGATATCATCAATTGTAAGCTGTATCCTGATTTCAGGTATGTTAATATATAAAAAATGTACAGCAGGAATTTATGAAATACAGTGCTTTTCCTTTTCGTGTCCTGTTTTTTTAAGTATATCTTTTTAAAGTAGTACTTAACTGGAATTTTTTATTTCCAATGTAGTTAATATATACAGCGTTATGTTAGTTTCAAGTGTACAATACAGCGATTCAGCAACTCCATATATTAGTCAGTGCTCATCAAGATATACTTAACTGGAATTTAAAAAATCTAGTCTAAAAGGCTTTGTCTTTTTTAATTTAAATTCAATTTAGTTAACATAGTGTATTATTAGTTTCAAGGGTAAAATTTAGTGATTCATCATTTGCAATTAACACCCAGTTGTCATTAAACTGAGGTGATTTGGACATTTGCTGATACATTTGGATTGATACCTACCATTATACTCTTTGCCTTCTTTTTTTTTTTTTAAGATTTATTTATTTATGTTAGAGAGGGGGTGGGGACAGAAGAAGAGGGAGAGAGAGAATCTCAAGCAGACTTCCTGCTGAGCATGGAGCCCAACATGGGGCTTGATCCCATGACCCCGAGATCATGACCTGAGCCTAAATTAAGAGCTGGACGCTTAACTGACTGAGCCACTAGGCACCCCTCTACTCTTTGCTTTCTACTCTACATTTTTTGCATTTCTTTTTCTACCCTTTCTCTATTTCTCCTCCTCTCTTTCTTTTCTTTCTGTATTGATTTTTCTTCTCCTCCCATTTTATTTCTCTACTAGTTTACAAGTTACATACTATACTTCTCTTCTTGTATTGGTACTCCATTAATTTTAATATGCATACTTAAAAGTTAACAAAGTATAAAGTTAATATCTTTACTACCTATCCATATAAATGAGGACTTTGCATTGTTTTAACTCTAGTCATTTCATTCTTGACATATGCTATTACTGTCTAGAATTTTAGGTCTCTCGTTGATGTATTTAAAATTCCACAAAGCAGGCATCATTGTTAGTGTTTCATGCTCTCAGTATTTGTTTAGGTTTACCCATAAGCTGAAATTTTTCTTTGCTCACTGTTTCTTCTTGGATCATTTCCTTTTTCTTGGAGTGTGATCATTAGTTCTTTTAGGAGAATTTCTTGGTACAGCTCTCTGGTTTTAGTTTTCTGAGTATGTGCGTTTATACTGCCCTCTTTCTGGGAGGATAATTTTGCTGGATTTGCTATTGAGCATAGCAGTTATTTTTTCTTAGCATTTGGAAAATCTTTAGTAAGTAATTGTAATTTCTTCATATTTTTTATTAATTCCCTCTCAGCTGTATCTGTTAGCTCATCCATTTAATTTTTAATGTCAGTATAATTTTTTTAAAAGTTCTGTTTGTCTGTTTTTCAGAGCTGGACGTTTATCATCAGCCATTGCTTTATTTTCTCTAGTCCACTAAAAGCCATGGCTGTGACAGCCAAATTTCCTTTGGTATGTGTTTGTTTACTGGTTTGTGACCTAGATCACTGACTGAGAGTGTCTCCTTGGAGGTAGGACTTTTCCTTATGCAGAGGTCTCTGATTCATATTTGCAACATACTTGGTCCCTAGACTCTGGAGCCCAACAGGTGTAAACACAGATCACAGAAAGTGAAATATGTATCTTTCTTTGATCCTTATGATATTTTCCATAATATCTCTGTAAACCTATGAAATTATTATTTCTGACCTGGATTTCTTTTGAGTCATGTTTTCTTGGTGTGCTTTCCATTTCTTTAGTTTTAATTGTTCTGTATTCATATGTATCTTGTAGACAACTTATTGTTGGTCCTTATTTGTCTTTTTTTAAGGTTTATTTATTTTAGAGAGAGAGAGAGAGCATGTGAGGGAGAGGGGCATGGGGAGAGGGAGAGATAGAATCTCAAGCACTGATTACAGAGTCTGATGCAGGGCTTGATCCCCTGACACATGAGATCATGACCTGAGCCAAAATCATGAGTTGGACGCTTAACCGATTGAGCCACCCACAACACTCCAGTCCTGATTTGTCTTAATTAAACTTAAACATTTGGCTCTTGCTGTTGAATTTAACCCATTGAAGATTTTTGTAACTTATTTTGTATTAGGGATTATTCTGCCATCTTATTTTTTGTTTTGAATTTGCTGTATTTTCTTCTTTTGCTTCTCCATTTGATAGGTCAGAGGTTTTTTTAATACTTTGAAGATTACACAGAATATTTGTATGCTATTTGTCTTATGTTAATACCATTGCTTATATTTTAAAATGTATTTTCCCCTGTTCTTCTTTAAGTGTGACACCTCCTCTTTCTTCTAAACCAGATACCCGTTTTAGTGCACTTCTTCATTTAGTTTCTTCTTCTTCTTTTTTTTTTTTTTTTTAACCTTATTCTGTCCTGTTCTACCATATGGATATCATTAGGAATTTCAGATATGGATTGTAAACAGTGTTTCCTCTCCTCTACCTCTGCTTCTCCTTCTTCCCCTAACGTAAAATGCTTAGGAGTGACTAGTTTTTCTGAACCTCTTACTATCCCTTTTTTGCCAAAGCTGAGCTGACCTCGAACATTGCCCTATTATACCCCACTGACGTTAGGCTGGTCGTGCTGTTTGTCTGCACAGCAGTGGATACTGGACAGGCAGTCATCTACCTGAGACAGTAAAAAAACTCATCTGGAAAGTTCTTTCCAACACATCTAGGTTTTCTGGCTCTCTTCTCTGGAAGTCCTTTCTCTCTTCTCAGAACATTCTCACAGTTCTTATGTTAATTCTTTAGGTTTATAAACCTCAGGTGAACTTCTGTAGCATCTTGAGGCTTGACTCTCTGAGAGGGAGTTGGCAGTCTATACTAGATTGTCATTTTTTTTCAGGAAGCTAAAGTCTTTATAATATCATATTATAATTGTATATGGAGTGCTAAATATTTTGCAGTTGGCTCACCAGTAGCTTACAGAATAGAGAAGTATTTCTTAATGGAGTGAAACAAAGTAACTTTATTTTTAAAATCTTAATCTTTCCAGTTCTGACAGCATCAGCAGTGACGAGGAAGAGCTGAGAACTTTGGGAAGCAGTGGTAGTGAAAGCAGCACTCCAGAGAATGTCGGGCCTCCTTTCATCATGGATGAGAATAGTTGGTTCAACAAGTGTAAGAGAGTTAAACAAAAGTATCAGCTAACCCTGGAACAGAAGGTATTTATCAGTTGCCAAAAGTCATTTAATCTGATTCTCATTATTGCCTTTGGACTGTCATTGCCAAAAGATCTTTTAGCTGAATGTGAGTGTTGACCAATTGCTACTTCCTTTCTGTTCTTGAATTGTCCTTCTCTCTTTTTTTTTATTATTTATTTTTTATTATTATGTTATGTTCTCTTAATGAAAAATCATGCAAAGTTTTAAAAGAGGCTTTTGTTTTTTCAACTTCTTCTAGTTTTATGTTTTAACATAAAAATTAGCCATTTAGGGGCACCTGGTTGGCTCAGTCGGTTAAGCATCCAACTCTTGATTTCAGCTCAGGTCATGATCTCAGGATCGTGGAATAGAGCCCTTGAGCTCCTCAGCATGGAGCCTGCTTAAGATTCTCTCTCTCCATGTCTCTCTGCCCGCCCTCTAAAAAAAGTTAAAAATTAAAAAATAAGCCATTTATTCTTCTATATGTGGTTTCATTTATATGTTTGAGATTTTAGCATTTATTAAGAGGGTAAAGGTAAAGCGGACAAATATGAAAAAAAATTTTATGTTAATACCATTCAATATAGACCTTAAGGCAAAAGCACTATTAAGACTAAAGAAATACATTGCTCTTGAAAAAAAAAGAACCAGTTCACCAGGAATGTGAACATGGTGGAGATGGGTAAAATAGGTGAAGGGAGTCAAAATGTACAAACTTCCAGTTTACCCACTGCAAGCAAACCTCTTATTGAACTTCAGGAAGGGCTTTAAGGGATGGAAGATATAGGTTAAATTTTTGTATTCAATTAAAATAATTATTTTTTTACTATTTCATCAGTAATACTTTGAGATTGTTTCATTACAATTTGGAAAGAATAGCATTTAACCTACTCAGTATTGATCTTCAAGAGATACATTAGAATTTTGCAGTAGCTTTATCTTGTTGGTAACTGTATTTTCAGGGTTATCTTGAAGAACTCTTACGACTTCGAGAGAACCAGCTGTCTGAGTCTGTCTCCCAGAATAAAATACTACTTCAAAGGATTGAAGATTCTGACCTGGCCCATAAATTGGAAAAGGAACAATTAGAATATATAATTGTGGAGCTTCAAGATCAGCTGTAAGTGAGATAGATCCTTTTGGGAAAATATTGGCTGTATGTAAACATAAGAAAATGTCATGTTTTGACATAGGATTCAAATTCTGAGAAATCTGACTGCCTGCTATTAAGTTCTTTTTTACTTACTCTTTTTAGAAAGTTTACTCTTTTATCATTATAAAAGTAATCCATGCTCATGGCAGAAATATTACAAAATACAGGAAGAAAATAAAAACTGTCTTCACGTGTGTGCTACCCAGAGTTAACTGCTATGACTTGATGTGTATTCTCTCAAATGCATATACATAATTTTAGAAGTATTTATTTAGTCATTGATTGACTAATTATTGATTGATTCAAAAGATGGGATGTAAGACCAGTACCACTCACAGTACAATGATGGTGCAGTGTTTGTCCCCACATGTGTATCACTAAGCACACTTTAGTATAGCTTTTTTCCATAGCAGTAGTTTTTTTGTTTTTTGTTTTGTTTTTGTTTTGCTGAAGAAAGGTGTGTATTCGTCTACACTCTGGTATGACCTCCTTAATTTGTCACTATTCAAAACACCTGTACTAATCATACCATTTCGTCAGACTTGATTTTATCAATTAATTGTTTATGGTGAAAATCTTCTCGTGTTAATATTTATTTAATCTTAAAGGATGATTTTAAAAGTTTTTATTTTGAAATAATTTCAAAATTTCAGAGAAGTTGCAAGGATAGTACAAAGAATTCTGATAGGCTGTTTCTTAGATTTACCAAATTTCAACACTTTGCCACATTTACTCATAATTCTCTCCCTCTTGCATACATCACAACTCTTTACCCCATAATACTTCAGTTGTGTCTTTCCTGAGACCAAAGATATTCTCTTATATAACCACAGATTATCTATCAACTTCAGAAATTCAAATCAATGTAATACTTTCATCTTATCCATAACTCATTCCAATTTCATCAGTTGTCCAAATAATGTCTCTTATTGCAGCTTTGGTTTTTCTGGTACAGGATCCAGTCCAGAATCATGTTTTGCATTTGGTTATTCATTTCTTTAGTCTTGTTTCTTCAGTCACCTTTAACTTAGAACAGTTTCTCAGTCTTTGTTTCGTATGAAATTGATATTTCTGAAGAATATAAGCTAGTAATTTTATAGAATGTCCCTCAATTTGAGTTGGTTTGCTTTTCCTCATGATTAGAATGAGTTTATCCATTTGTGGTTAGAATATAAGTGGTGTATCTGTCAGTGTTGGGAATACCATATTCAGAGGCCCATGGAGCTTGTTGGCCTTTTATTACTGATATTAATTTTAATTATTTGGTTAAGGTGTTTTTCTCTCGATATAGTTACTGTGGTTCCTTTTGTAATTAACATGTAATTTCCAGGGAGATCCTTTGAGACCTAGTAAACATGAAAGATGATTTTTTTTTATTATGTTATGTTATGTTAGTCACCATACAGTAGTCATTAGTTTTTGGTGTAGTGTTCCATGATTCATTGTTTGCATATATAATTTTTTAAATAAAAAGCTTTTATTAACTAACAAAATTTCAGTGTTTTCTAGGAATTTGTATCTCAGTGAAAAGAATTATGTTCACATACTCTTTCTTATTTTTTTTCTAATATTTTACTGAGAGTTTGTCCTGTGGCATATCACTCATTGAGGGGTAAATTAATACCTTCCATAACTCTTTGCTTCTATAAGCAGGGAGAAAAATATCCAGAGCCAAACAATAAAGATTTCTAGTTATTTCCTTACAGCTAAAAGAGTAGAAGATAATTTAATTTTTCTTTTGCAGTTGATACTGGTAATTTGTCTCAATGCTTTTAACTTAAAAATAATTGTGAAATCAGTTTTTAATTTATTAAAGAGATATTTTCATTTGAAAAATAAAATGTATCACATTTATTGTACTTTTGATAATGTAAAGGAGAAGACTCAAACTTTTTAGTTTGAAAAAAGAATCTGACTTATAGTTTTATTATACTTCTATGATAGAAGAGTATCATTGATACTTAGAGTTTTTTTAATGCCTTTAAGGAGATTTCAACTAAATATTACCACAGAAAAAAATAAATAATGAAGGTCTCCAACCTGGATTAGGCTATTTTCTTGAGTTTAGGGTCAAAGATGTACTTTCACATAACATGGCCACACTTTTAGCCAGGTTAATTGGTATCTTACAAGATTCCTTTGTACAAAAACCACTTACAAGGATACTGAACAGAGGAGTAAGATACATTCCTTTGAGAATCTTCTCAATTCACTACAGTAACTGAATGATCTGTAAGGTACAGAGTACTCTGGGCATATTTGTGGCTATAGGGAGAGAGTGGACATTTTTTTCCTTCTTTCCTTGCTGAGAATTTTTTTATCAACAGTTAGGACGGCCTGCAATGAAAGCTGGGTACTGGAATTTTCTTTGTTAATCCTGAGAAGACAATAGTGGCCCTGAGAAGATTAAAATTTTAAATGTGTAAAGGAAAAGGTCAGGAGAGGAGTATTAAATGATTTATGAAGCGTGTAATCTTTGCTTTCACATTATGTTAATCATCTTTTCCTGGTTGATATAAATCCTTTGTCACTTACCTTATTCTTTTTATATATTTCTCAATGCTTAGATGTATTTTTGAGTAACTGTTAAAGTATGCTTTAATTCTTTAAATACTCATAAAATGTGAACATCCTATAGTTTTGAATAGAGTATAGGTGAGCGTGGTGTACTAGAGGAGCATTCTAAAGCTTTCTTACAAATATGGACTATGTTCAGACACTGGGTTTATATTTGCCTATCATTATGAGTTCAATCTTAATGTCTTGGAGCCTCTGTCTCATCTGTAAACTGGAGATAATACTTACCTTATGGATTACTATGAGTATTAAATGCTATCATGTATAATATAGTTAGAACAAAGAAAATATATAAAGATCATTCCTCTCTTTTGGTCTATAAAAACCTTAAAATATCCTTGTTAAATACACTTGGATAAATGGTAAATTTAAAATGTTTTACTTTATTATGCCCAAATGCTACAGATCAAATGAATTTAGACTGATTGTATTATCCCCAAGTTTCAAAAAATTTGTTTTTCAGATCTAGTTTCCAAATGGCATTTGGATTAACATTTATATTTATAGTACAGACTTGTGTATATTGGGTTAATATTTATAATTACAGTATAGATTCGTGTATATTAGGAGGAAGACATACATGGCTACTTACTACTTTACTGGTACCAGTTTTAACTATAATTCTTTTCTTCATCGATCACTGATACAATACTAATTTGGATTATTTTGGATTATTAGTCTTTGACTAAGGTGTATTTGAGTGATTACATTTATGTTGGTGGAATTTTAAAGTATCAAGTAATTTTAAATCTCCAAATAATTATTAGGAATAATGCTATTATTTCATTGAGAAATACAGCATCATTCTAGGTTTTTTTTTTTTTTTTAAAGATTTTATTTATTTGACAGAGAGATAGCAAGAGCAAGAACACAAGCAGAGGGAGTGGGAGAGGGAGAAGCAGGCTTCCCACCGAGCAGGGAGTCCAATGCAGAACTCGATCCCAGAACCCTGGGATCATGACCTGAGCCGAAGGCAGACGCTTAACGACTGAGCCACCCAGGCGCCCCCATATCTAGGTTTTTATTTTCATAGTTTTATTGAAATTTGTGGCATACCTTTATTTTATTTTATTTAGATAAGTTTTAATTCAATTTTGCTGGCATATTAAACTTCATTCAATAAAATAAAAACAAGCTTAAGGTATTAGTTATATTTTGAATCATTACATGGAAAGTCTCTCTTAAGATTATGAAATGTAGTGTTTATGGCCTTATAAAAAACTTATTGTCATTTATGCTAATTGGTGGGAACCTTTTCATTTTTCAGTTTAGTTTTATTCAGTAAACATTTATTTAAATGTATACTTCTGTGCTTGAGAGTGCCGAGAATCCAGAGAATAAGAAAGATATACAGAACAGTGAGTAAAATCTAAATACCTTTGTCATGATTAATACCAGTAAAATTTATAAAAAGGAGTTTTTGCTATTTGGCTGATGCAGTTTTTCTGTTTATGGTGTGAAAAACTATAGGAATAGTAACATGTCCTATAAGGCTCCCTCGTGAAGGAACTGTAGAATCTAGCTAACAGAAGTAAAGAATCATGCATTGTTAAAACTAGGGCATTGTTATAGTTCAACAGCCATGTTTGTGTAGTTCCTGGTGAGTAGTGACGGTGTGATCTGTCAGCCTGCAAACCGTAAGTCAGTGATGCTATAGCGCCCTGCTTCACAAGGGTTAGGCTGAGTGGTATAGATCCTAACAAGAGAATGCAATGATGTCATCCTGGCCCCGTTAATAATGGACAAATTATGATAATTCCTGATCATGTATATTTTTTGGCAGGTAAAAATTATTATTAAGAGTTAACATCATGTCAGTGTATTTTGCACACTCTGTTATCCATATAAACACAGAAAAGTCAAGAAGATGCATCCGGAAGAGAAAAAAGCCAGTTACCAGATAGTTAGTCAAACTACATTGTATTGTACTTTCTTGAGTGATAATGGGGAATTAAATATTACAACAAGAAAGGGTATACTGATTTGGTATGGATGTTATTTCATTGCCTTTAGACATGATGTTTGATTAAAACTGCTGGTGGATTCTTCAGTAGAGCAGATGTCAGTATATTTGGGCAAGGGGCCTAGCAACAGTTGGGACTACTACAGTTTTTCACATAGAAGAAGTGACTCAGACTAGAAAAGAGGCTCACTTTTGGCGTCCTTATTTAGTAAAAGTTTTACACTGAGTACGTAAAGAAGGGAAGCCTCCTTAACGTACAATTTGTAAATAACACACATATCATTATTAATACATAAATACCATTGTTTTGTTTATTTATTTCCATTCTTCAGCATGTAGTTGACCTTTATAAAAAATAAAATTAGCTTTTAAATTCTAATGCTATTGTGTTTTAAAGTTTTTATTAAAGAATTTTCAAGTGTACACACAAAAAAAGATTTGTATAATAAATCCCTGATTACCCATCACTTAGGTTGAATAGTTAGTTACCAAGCGTTTGTCACATTTGCTTTATCTTTTTTCATTTTCCTTTTCTTTTTTTGCTGAACTATTTTGAAGCAAATCCTGTCCTTTCATTCCTACATACTTCTTTGCACATCTGTAAGAAAGTGGACATTTTCTCACATCTTATAATCACACCTGATAAAATTAGGGACATTCTTTTTATCATCTAAGTGCTCATCTGTAACAAATTTCCCCAATTGTCTAAAAAAAAAAAACAAAAAACCTTTTTTATAGTTGCATTTTTGAATTAAGAATCAAAGTCCTACATAACATATAATTATGTCTCTGAAGACTTTAGTTTCCCCCATTTGTACTTATCCTGTCATTATCTATTTGCAGACTTTTCCTATAGAATGTCCAGTGTTAGTTCTTTGAGCTTTCTTTCATTTGTTCTTCTCTACCCGTGCTGTCCAGGACATTAGCCGTTAGCTGCATGTGGCTGGTGAGCACTTGAAATGTGAGTAGTGTGGACTGAGATGTGCTGTAAGTGTAAAATCCACATCAGACAGCATGAAATAAAGAATTTAAAATATCTCATTAAAAACTGTTTATATTGACTACATATTGAAATGGTAATGTTTTAGACATATTGGGCTAAATAAGTTCATTATTAAAATTCATTCTTTTTACTGTGGCTACTAGAAAATTTTAAATTATATATGCCACTCTTATATTTCTGTTGGACAGCACTGGTTTGTATCCTCTCTACTCACAGGGGACTGGCTGCTTTAGTCTCATCAGGGAGCAGATTCTTGGCGCCCTCCCTACACCTGCTGAATGGGAATCTGTCCTTTAACAAGATCCTCAGGGGTTACATTGACACATTAAAGTTTGAGAATCACTGCTCTGTGCTGTATATCCTGTAAAGTATATCCTCTTAACTCTGGATTAGTGGTTTTTCAACTCTGGTTGCATATTAGAAGCACTCAGGGAGCTTTTTAAAAATATTTTTTGAAAAATAAGGATACCTGACTGAGCCTCACCTTGAGAGACATTAATTTAATCGGTCAATGGTGGGGCTCAGGAAAGTGTAAAAAGCTGCCCAGGTGTTCTGATGTGCAGTCAGCGTTGAGAACCAGTGTCCTAATAGGGAGGCTGGTTAAATGAGTTTAACTTTTTTTTTTTTATTCTTATGTTAATCCCCATACATTACATCATTAATTTTAGATGAAGTGTTCCATGATTCATTGTTTGTGCATAACACCCAGTGCTCCATGCAGAATGTGTCCTCCTCAATACCCACCACCAGGCTAACC
>NC_138380.1:68341510-68406367 GCF_054177405.1 Leptonychotes weddellii | reverse complement strand
TGTATATATATACCACATCTTCTTTATCCATTCAACTGTCGATGGACATCTTGGCTCTTTCCACAGTTTGGCTATTGTAGACATTGCTGTTATAAACATCGGGGTGCACATACCCCTTCGGATCCCTACTTTTGTATCTTTTTTGATAAGAATGTTTTGTAGGTGGTCCTGTGGACTTCATAATGGGAACCAGGCCCACTTTTAACAACCCTAACATTGAACAGTGGATTCAGGTGGTGACAGCTTTATTTCTCCTTTGTAAAAGTTTCTATCAGCCTTTCATCTAGTGGCTTGAACCAAGAATGAGCATGAGCATTACCTGAAGCTGTTGATTCAGTAGGATTTGTAAAATGGTGATTCCTAATTCTTTTCCTTCCATGCACATTGGCTGGAATCTGTACGCAAGACCTTCCCCTCACCAGTTAGGACTATACTATATTATTAGTTCTTATAGGATATTATTAGTTATTATAGGATATTATATTAGTCCTTATAGGATATTGTTCACTTTCAGAAGAATGCTGGTGCCTTTCTTAGTTACCAATGAAATGAAGATTTTGTTCTTTGTTTTGTTTTCTTTTGTTTTTGAGAATATGAACTTGCTATATAATCACTTCTATAGTGTGAATTAACTCATACAGGATTCACAAATAAGGGGATGATGTCAGCATAGCAAAGAAATCACCTTGAGTCATAGCTGATTTTTCCTGGAGGTTAATGTTTCTCAATAAGAAACCCCAACAGAATGCAAAATACACCAATATGGGTAAATACTGCAACACACCAATAGGTGGCATTCTCTCACTGTATGTGTTACTCTATCTCCGTGCATTCCTCTGGTTCAGGTGAACTTCACCTTAAAGAAGCTCTTTTTGTAGTTACCCCAGTTTTGTGATTTTGTCCTTGCCTTCATTGCAAGCCTCAACCTCAGCAGCCTCAACCCTTCCCTCCACTCTTCTGCCAGATGGCTTTTACTTTGTTGTTGTTGTTAAAGTTGTTGTAAAATTAATGTAATATTTCTTTACCTGATAGGAATTTAACCAGTATTTTAAATTTGGTTTGGAATTTTATTAGTATTGTCACTTTTTCTTAATGTTTTAGTTAGAAAGTTGAATAGGTTTTGAATTGTTAGCTCCTAACTCTATTCTTCTCATAAGGCCAGTTATTTGGAGTGTGATATTGCAGAACACTTTATTTTGTTTCTGCATTCTAGCAGAAATTCTCATATTTGGTGTGCTTCTGTCGGCTTACATTTATTTTTCATTCTGATGTTCAGATTTTCCCATCTTTGTCTAGGGGAAACTTCTTTATATTCGTGTTTAGTGGCTTTCTCTTTGACCTTTAGGGCTTTCTGCACAGCCATTCTGTCCATCAGCATAAAATTCTGCATTCTACAGTCATGATATATCTTTTATTTTCATGATGATTACAGTTTTTTTTTTCAGTATGCCATGTCACATATGGCACTGGAGTATATCCTAAGAATTACAGCATATCTGACAGTAAGTGATAAGTGGAAAACAAAGCAAAGGTTTGCTGCAGTGGTGGTAGAAATTTTGTTACTCACTCTCAGAACTGAACTCATAGCAGTGGGCTTCAAATGTGTTGCCTTACCAAATTAAAAATTGCTTCATATCACTCATCTTTGGGGTTGCTCAGGAATACTTGGAATCACAGATATTAAATCCTAAGTGCCAAGGGTCATATGCCTTATATATCCAGCTGCCAAGAGTATACCCTCATGGGCATCAGCATAGCCTCTGAGGTAAGTGAGAAAGAAGCAAAGTGAGGGAGCGAGGATAACCCTCAAGTTTGGAGACACAAGCCAAAGGATTGAACAAATGAACAAAAGAATAACTTTGAATTGACTAAATACTACTATCAAAATAGAGATTATGGAAGTCTAGATCTTTTGCAAAACTTGTAAGTAATAGCAGACTTGAAACTAATCTCTGAAAGGAAGGAAAAAAACCAAACTGTGGAAATCTTATCTTTTTCTCTTTTTTTAAAATAATGTTATATTCAGGGCTGAAAAGAACATAAAACCTCATTTTTAAAGGCAGGGTACTCTGTATTTACAAGGAATCTTAGGAATTTGAGAATAGAAGTGGAAGGAATCAGGAACACTAACGTTTAAGGATTAAGTGGAAGAAGGTACCTCCACTGAGACCAAGAAGGAACAGCCAGATAGATAAGGAGTTTTATTATTATTTTGCAAGGGAAAAATATTTGTATTAGATTCATTTAGGAAGCATTAAAAAGTGGCATTGGCTGGACCCCACCATCGTAGAATTTCATTTCATTGATCTGAGATGAGACTAGGTATCAGAATTTTTTAAATGCTTCCCCAGTTATTTGAATATATAGTCAGGGTAGAGAACCACTAGACTAGAATTTTGTTATGATGTTTAGTAAAGCACAATGATACTTATTATGCTCTTAACAGAAATTTAATTGCTTCCCTAGACATTAAAGCTACCCAAATGTTTTGTTATTTTAAACAAGAAAGATGCATTAGCATTTAATTTCTAACAGCTTTTTTTAATTTAAATTCAATGAGCCAACATACAGTACATCATTAGTTTCAGATATAGAGTTCAGTTATTCACCACTTATATATAACACCCAGTGCTCATCACGTGCCTTCCTTAATGCCCATCACTCAGTTACCCCATCCCCCCTACCCCCCCCCCACCAGCAACCCTCACTTTCTTTCTGAGAGGTAAGAGTCTCTCATGGTTTATCTCCCTCTCTGATTTCTTCCCATTCAGTTTTCCCTCCCTTCCCCTATGATCCTCTGCACTGTTTCTTTTTTTTTTTTTTTTAAAGATATTACTTATTTATTTGACAGAGAGAGACACGGCGAGAGAGGGAACACAAGCAGAGGGAGTGGGAGAGGGAGAAGCAGGCTTCCCACTGAGCAGGGAGCCTGATGCAGGGCTCGATCCTGGGACTCCGGGATCATGACCTGAACCGAAGGCAGACGCTTAACGACTGAGCCACCCAGGCACCCCTCCTCTGCACTGTTTCTTATATTCCACATATGAGTAAAACCATATGATAATTATCTTTCTCTGACTGACTTATTTCACTCAGCATAATACCCTCTCATTCCATAGACATCGATGTAAATGGTAAGAGTTCATCCTTTTTGATGGCTGGGTAATATTCCTGTGTGTGTGTGTGTGTGTGTGTGTGTGTGTGTGTGTGTGTGTATACACACACGCCACATCTTCTTTATCCATTCATCTGTCGATGGACATCTGGGCTCTTTCCACAGTTTGGCTGTTGTGGACATTGCTGATATAAACATTGGGGTGCAGGTGCCCCTTCGGATCACTACATTTGTATCTTTGGGGTAAATACCTAGTAGTACAATTGCTGGGTCCTAGGATAGCTCTATTTTTAACTTCTTGAGGAACCTCCAAACTGTTTTCCA
This sequence comes from Leptonychotes weddellii, assembly GCF_054177405.1. Lineage (NCBI taxonomy): Eukaryota > Metazoa > Chordata > Mammalia > Carnivora > Phocidae > Leptonychotes > Leptonychotes weddellii. Next base: position 68,402,928 of record NC_138380.1, on the reverse strand, counting down.
GAGTGGCTGTATCAGACTCAACACCCAAAAACCAAATAATCCAGTCAAGAAATGGGCAGAAGACATGAACAGACATTTCTCCAAAGAAGACATACAAATGGCCAAGAGATACATGAAAAAATGCTCAACATCACTTGGCATCAGAGAAATACAAATCTAATAGTTTTAAAGTAGAATATATTCTGTATTTGCTATCTTCCCCTGCAGATTAAATTATTTTTCAAGGTTCCTTTTCTTTAAGATTCTGTGTTGTCCTTTGGATTCAAAAAAAGTAGGCCATAGCTTATTTTGATAATGATAAAATTTGCTGATTTATAGTTCAATATTTGTTTATTCTGCTGACATTTATTGAGCCCCTGTTCTGTCCTAGGTACTTGGCGTTGTGCTAAAAATACAGAAATAAATATGTTCTAGTCCCTGTCCTCATAGTGATTATGGAGGCCACAGACATAGAAACAGTAAGAGCAATAAGATGTCACAAGTGCTATGATAGAGGTGTGTATGGGATACAGTGGGAAACAAAGGATTTCATTGTAAAGGAGAATGAACTGGGAAGGGTTTAAGGTTATACTAGATGCTTATACTAATTACTTAGAGTGGTTTTTGTCTTCTGATAGACTACTATGGGAAAAGATGGGCCTCCCAGGCAGAGAAGACAACAAAAGCAAAAAGAGATTAAAGAGTCCAGCAAACATAGGGAAATGGATGTGGCTCCATGGCAAGCATGTATGTATGTGTGGCCAGATGAGAAAAGACTTTATATGCCATGCTAAGAAGCTCTGTGGAGTTACCAGTATCACATCAGATCAGATTTCCATTTTAGAAAGATAAACCTTTGAAATAATATTTTCTAATGTATAAACACTTATTGAGTACCTACATCCTCGTAGGAACTGTGCTAGATACTGAGAATTTAAATGTGAATAAGGGGGCACCTGGGTGGCACAGTTGGTTGAGCGTCTGACTCTTGGTTTCGGTTTGGATCATGATCTCGGGATCGTGGGATCAAGCCTCTTTGTGGGGCTTCATGCTCAGTATGGAGTCTCAGGTTTCTCTCTGCCTCTCCCTCTACTTCCCATTCATGCACTACCCCCTCCCTCCCCTCTAAAAATAAATAAATAAATCTTTTTAAAAAAGTTAATAAATGTGAATAAGACAACCTTGAGGATATCAAAGTTGACTGATATCCAAATGATGTGATGAGCGTATAGGAACATGTATATGTATGTATGTAATGAAAGTATGTGGACTTCACAGAAGTAGAACAGGAATAGTGGTCCAGGAAAAGCATCACTAAGACGTTGATGTTTGAATAGGGCTTTTCAGGGGCTCTTTAGGTGACCAGGTGAGAGGAAGAAGAGGAAGGTTATTCTAGGTAAAGAGAAAAGCACATATGGAAACATGGGTACAAAACATATGAGGCAGATCAGTATAATAAAATATTAACTAAAGTATTTGAAGCAAATAGGTTTTCTGGAAACATTGAAGTATCTTTTACTGGGACTATACATTTTTACCTGAGCTGAGTCTCTATTAAAAATTAAAATGCCAAGGGGCACCTGGGTGGCTCAGTCGTTAAGCATCTGCCTTCGGCTCAGGTCATGGTCCCAGGGTCCTGGGATCGAGCCCCGTGTCGGGCTCCCTGCTCGGCAGGAAGCCTGCTTGTCCCTCTCCCACTCCCCCGCTTGTGTTCCTGCTCTCACTCACTCTCTGTCAAATAAATAAAATCTTTAAAAAAAAATAAAATGCCAAAAGAACAAAGAAAAAGAAGAGATAAACCAAAAAACAGACTCTTAACTACAGAGAACAGACTGATAGTTACCAGAGGGGAGGTGGGTGAGGGGATGGGTGAAATAGGTGATGGGGACCACAGTCCTGGTTCAGTTTTGGGAGGTTATATGTTTCTAGGAGTTTATTGATTTCTTCTAGGTTGTCCAATTTGTTGGCATATAATTTTTCATAATATTCTCTTATAATTGCTTGTGTTTCTGTGGTGTTGGTTATTTCTCCTCCTCTTTCATTTCTGATTTTTGTATTTGAGTCTTCTCTCTCTCTTTTTTGATGTATGTGGCTAAAGGTTTATCAGTTGTGTTGATATTTTCAAAGAACCAGCTCCTTGTTTCATTGATTTGTTCTATTGTTTTTTATTTCTGCTATAATCTTTATTATTTCCTTTCTTCTACTGGTTTGGGGTTTTGTTTGTTTTTATAGCTCCTTTAGATATAAGTTTAGGTTGTTCATTTGAGATTTATCTTGCTCCTTGAGGTAGTTCTATATTGTTGTAAACTTCCCTCTTAGAACAGCTTTATCTGTATGTCAAAGATTTTGGACCATTTTATTTTATTTGTCTCCATGTATTTTTTTATTTCCTCTTTGATTTCTTGGTTGGCCCTTTCATTGTTTAGTAGCATGTTATCTAACTTCCATGTATTTGAGTTCTTTCCAGATTTTTTCTTGTGGATGATTTCTAGTTTCATAGTGTTGTGGTCAAAAAAGATGTGCGGTATGACTTCAGTCTTTTTTAATTTGTTGAGTCTTGTTTTGTGGCCTAAAATGTGATCTGTTCTGGAGAATGTTCCATGTGCACTTGAAAAGAATATGTATTCTGCTGTTTTAGGATGGAATGTTCTGAATATATGTGTTAGATCCATCTGGTCCAGTATGTCATTCAAAGCCATTGTTTCCTTGTTGATTTTCTGTTTGGATTATCTATCCATTGATGTAAGTGGGGTGTTAAAGTTCCCTGCGATTACTGTATTACTATCATTTATGTCTTTTATGTTTTTTATTAGCTGCTTTATGTATTTGGATGCTCCCATGTTGTGTGCATAAGTATTTAAAATTGTTATCTTTTTGTTGGATTGTTCCCTCTATAATTATGCATTGTCTTTTTTTTTGTCTGTTGTTACAGTTTTTGTTTTAAAGTCCAATTTTTAAAATTTATTTTTGTTAATGTAACCTCTGTCCTCACCACGGAGCTTGAACTCACAACTCCAAGATCAAGAGTTGCATGCTCTACGGACTGAGCCAGCATAGGCACCTGTATATTTTGTCCAGTATAAGTATTGCTACCTCAGCTTTCGTTTGTCTTCCATTTGCATGATGTTTTTCCATCCCTTTACTTTCAACCTGCATGTGTCTTTAGCTTTGAAATGAGTCTCTTGTAGGCAACATATAGATGGATCTTGCTTTTTAATCCATTCTGTCACCCTATTTCTTTTGATTGGAGCATTTAGTCCAGTTACTTTCAAAGTAATTATTGATAGGTATGTACTTAAATGCCGTTTTGTTACTTGCTTTATGATTGTTTTTGTAGTTCTTCTCAGGTCCTTCTCTTGCTCTCTTCTCCTGGTTTGGTGGCTTTCTTTAGTGATATACTTGAATTCCCTCCTCTATATTTTTTACCTGTCTATTACCAGTTTTTGATTTGTGGTTAGCATTAGGTTTATATATATAAAATCTTATGCATATAATAGTCTATATTAAGTTGATGGTCACTTCGATTTGAACCTATTCTAAAAGCACTACATTTTTACCTCCTGCCACCCATGTTTTTACATATATGGTGTCATACTTTACATCCTTTTATTTCACAAATCCCTTGACTGATTTTTGTAGATATACTTAATTTTAGTGCTTTTGTGCTTCTTACTTTTCTTACTCCTATTTATAGTCTTTCTACTCTAAGAATCTCCTGTAACATTACTCATAAGGCTGGTTAAGTGGTGATGAATTCCTTTAATTTTTGTCTGGGAAACTCTTCATCTCTTCTTCTATTCTGAATGATATCCTTGCTGGGTAGACTATTCTCAGCTGCACATTTTTCCCTTTCAGCACTTTGAATATATCATGCTACTTCCTTCTAGCCTGCAAAGTTTCTGCTGAAAAATCAGCTTATAGCATTAGGGAGTTTCCCTTGTATGTAACTATTTTCTTTTCTCTTGTTGCTTTTAAGATTTTCTCTTTATCACTACTTTTTGTCATTTAATTATAATGTGTCTTGGTCTGAACCTCCTTGGGTTGATTTCTTTGGGGGATTTCTGCCTCCTCGATCTGGATTTCTGTGTTTTTCCCCAGATTTGGGAAGTTTTCAGCTGTTATTTCCTTAAATACATTTTCTGCCCCCTTTTTTTCTCTTCTTCTGGGATCCCTATAATGCAGATGTTATTACACTTGATGGTGTCACTGAGTTCCCTTAATCTGTCCTCATTTTTTTCTTTTTCTTTTTTCTTTATCCTGTTCTGCTTGATTGCTTTCCATTACACTGTCCTCCAGGTTACTGATCCATCCTTCTGCTGCTTCTGGTCTACTCTTTATTCTTAGTGAATTTTTAATTTCAGTTATTTTCTTTATCTCTATGTGGTTCCTTTTTATATTTTCTGTCTCTTTGTTGAGGGTCTCACTGAGGTTCTCCACTCTTTTTTTTTTTTTAAGATTTTATTTATTTATTTGAGACAGAGAGAATGAGAGACAGAGAGCATGAGAGGGAGGAGGGTCAGAGGGAGAAGCAGACCCCCCGCCGAGCAGGGAGCCCGATGCGGGACTCGATCCCGGGACTCCAGGATCATGACCTGAGCCGAAGGCAGCCGCCCAACCAACTGAGCCACCCAGGCGCCCTCTCCACTCTTTTCTTAAGTTCAGTGATTATGTTTATGACCATTATTTTAAATTCTCTATCAGACATATTACTTATCTCTGTTTTGTTAACTCTCCTTCTGTGATTTTTTCCCTGTTTTTTCATTTGGGACATATTCCTCTATCTCCTCATTTTGTCTAACTCTCTGTATCTGTGTCTGTGTGTTAGGAAAGTCAGGTAAGTCTCCTGCTCTTGAAAGTGGTGGCCTTATGAAGAAAAGGTCCTGTAGTGCCCTGCAGTGCAATGTCCCCTGTTCACCAGAACCTGGAGCTTCAGAGGCATCTCCTACGTGTGTTGCATGCCCCCTACTATTGTGGCTGAGCTGCTTTTCCCTTCAGTCATCTGCAATGGCTCTTTTTGCCTGTTTTAAGCAGTGTTTTATCCCTGTGTTGTTAGTGGGCCAGTGTGGGACTGCTTTGGACTTGAGTTGGGTCAGAATAGGCATTTGCCAGAGCTGTGGTCACACCAAACTGCAGGTTACTCTCTCTTTGTTGTCCCTTGAGAGACTTTCATTGGTGGGCAGGGCCTGCAGTTGGACTGGGTATCTGCCCCCAGCCCACTGCTGAGACTGCAGCAGAGCTGGTGTGGGGGTATATTGCTCTGTCGTCAGGGCAGCAGTCTTTTTGGAGTGCTGTTGACCACTGTCAGGGCTGCTCACACAATGCTAGACTTGTGGCGTCTCTTTGGATGGATTCTTGCCTGGGGCAGGTTGGATGGTGTGGATCTGCAGAACAATGCAGGGGTGGGGCACACTTTTAGTAAGGTTTGAGTGGGTCAGCTATGGGAGGAGAGCTGTAGCCACTTTGGGGAGCTCCTCAGGGGACGTTGGAGGGGACAACCCACAGGAGAACACAGGGGTGGGAGGCACTGTTAGCAAGCTACATGGAGAGTGTTTGCACTGGTTCTGCAGGTATCTGCATATCCAGGCTGGGGGACAGGGTAGGGAAATGGTGCCCATCAGCTTTTTTGTTCTTGGACAAGTCTCCTAAAGATCCCACCAGCACACATTCTGCTAGTAAATAAATTAGTAAATAAATCTCCTCCCCATATATCCCAGGTGTTTTTCAAACTGCTGCTTCTGTGCTGTATCTCAGTGTGGATATTCTGGCTTTTTAAGAGCAGGGACTCAGTTTCCTATCCCCCTCCTGCTCTAGCAGAGCCAAGCACTGATTTTTTAAAGTTCTAGATGTTATGGCCTACTTACTGTAAAAACTCGAGAAGTTAAGCTCCTCTGGTTTTCAAAGCCAGATGTTATGAGAATTAGTCTTCCCAGCGTGGGTCCCTTGTACCTAGGATGCCTGGTGTGCGATCTGTCCCTTTCCCTTCTCCGTGCCCTTGATGTCACTCCCTCCCATGGACAGTCTGTGGGTCAGTTTGGTGTCTGGCCACATCTTTGCCCTTCCTACTGTTTTCGATGTGACCTCTTCCCTACAATTAGCTGAAAAGATTCTGTTCTTCTAGTCTTTGTGTCATATTTTGAGTAATTTATACTGATGTGGGTATTATCTAGGTACATCCATGGGACATGGTGAGCCTAGGATTGTCCTACTGGCCATCTTCCTGAGAAGTCACCTAAATATACTCTCTTGATGTTTCATATTCATGTGACAAATTCTCAAAACTGGATTTTAGCAGATTATTTAATGAGCAATGTGGATATGGAATGCTATTTTAAAAAGAGACAGTAAGCAACAGTGCATTCTTACTAGATTTGTTTTTTCTTTAAAAACATTGAGAAACAATTTCCTCCTGGGAAGGCACAGAGGATTCACAGTGAAGTAGTGTTGTGGTGTTTGTATCCAGAGTCATACTGTGTTATATTGTACTTACTTAAGATAAGTTAAGAAAAATAATGTGTTTTGGCAAATTATATATAGTGCAAATTACATAGTTAGGAAGTATAGGAACTTTTCAGGCTTTAGCTAGGTACTACAGAATAAATTGTGTTCATCGAATATTTCTGTCATGCCCAGGAGGGCTTAATACTGAGGTATTTTCCTTTGAAAAATAAAACAACTCCTTGAACTTTAACTGAAAGCTATACTGTTTTGTTTCAAACTATTTCACAGGAGAGCTGGACTCCCTGTTTCATAGAGAGATTTTGTGTTTATAAATCCATGGTATTTTGAATTTATGTATCCATCAGATATGCTCAGTTAGATAGTTGAGGTTATATTCAAAGGGCTTGTGAAAAGGTCAATTGATAAATTAATAATGATGCATATTTCAACATAGTTACACAAAAAGAATCAAACTTTACTTTCACATGATATGTTTTTACTAAAACATCAAGTAAAATAACTTTATGTAAGCAAGACAAAGATTCTTCAAGGATCTAGAAGCCAGTAATTGGGAACAGTAGAATATAAGAGGAGAATTTAAGTTGTACTTTCTGGACTTCCTCTTTTGAGAATGGTTATGAAAAAATATGATAATCACAGGTACTTTTAGATTGTTGATTCTTTATACATTTTAAGTGTATCTTCCATGACCTACTTAATACATTTACTTGGTATTAGTTATAAAAATGTTTTTTTCAATTTTCATGAAACTACTGTCTGGGAATATTTTGTAGATTTAATTTAAATTTCTGGTTAAAACTGAACTTGGGCATATGTATTTAAAAAATTGTAAAGCACTCTCCAAGTGCTTTACATGGAGTGTTTTTTTGTATGCATCTGAAGTTATCAACTTAAAATAGAAAGTTATAACTACATACAGTTTTATTCAAGACTCAAACTAACCACAGAGAATAAGCTTATAGTACAAACACAAAAGATAAAAAGAATGGAAACAGATCACTACAAAAAATCATCAAATAACAAAGGAAGACAGTGAGAATGGAAGAGAGGGACAAAACTGCAAGAGACAGACAAAAAGCAATTAACAGAATGGCAATAGTAAATATTAAACTCACCAATCAAAAGACATAGAGAGACTGAGTGAATTAAAAAAATAAGATCCAGTGATATGCTATTAACCAAAGACTCATTTTAGATTTAAAGACATACATAGGGTGAAAGTGAAGGAACAGAAAAAGATATTTTATGCAAATGGAACCAAAAGAAAGCAGGGTGTCTGCACTTGGACAAAATGGACTTTGAGTCTAAAATTCTCTCTAGAGGCAAAGAAGGTCATTATATAATGATAAAAGGGTCAGTTCAACAGGAAGGGGTGTGTGTGTGTGTATTAATCTCTGGATATCAAATAATATCTGCAAAGGAAATTTAAAAAACAATCCTATTCACAATAGCAACAAGAATAAAATACTTAGGAATAAATTTAACCAAAGAGGTGAAAGATTAGTACCCTGAAAATTTTAAGACATTGACAAAAGAAATTAAGACACAGATGAGCAAAAAGATACCCTGGGTCACCTGGGTGGTTCAGTTGGTTAAGCCTCCGACTCTTGATTTCAGCTCGGGTCATGATCTCAGGATCATGAGATTGAGCCCTGTGTTGAGCTGTGTGCTGAGCATGGAGCCTGCTTAGGATTCTCTCCCTCTCCCTCTGCCCGCCCCTCCACCCCGTGTGCATGCTCTCTCTCTCTCAAAATAAATAAAATATTTTTAGAAAGAAATCCTGGGGTGCCTGGGTGGCTCAGTTGGTTAAGCATCTGCCTTCAGCTCAGGTCATGATCTCAGGGTCCTGGGATCAAGCCTCACATTGGGCACCCTGCTTAACTGGGAACCTGCTTCTCCCTCTTCTTCTGCCCCTCTCCTGCCCCCCCCCCCCGCTTGTGCTGTCTTTCTCTCTCTTTCACTGTTTCTCTTTCAAAAAAAATAAAATCTTAAAAAAAAAAGATATCCCATGTTCATGGATTAGAAGAAGAATTAATATTGTTAAAATATGCATAGCACCCAAAATGATACACAGATTCAACGCAATCCCTATCAAAATCCCTATGTCATTTTTTACGAGAATAGAAAAAGCAGTCCTAAAATTCATAGTTTAGACCCCATATAGCCAAAGCAGTTTTTGGAAAGAACAAAGCTGAAGACATCACACTTCTTGATTTCAAAATATATTTTATATTTATAATAAAACAGTGTGATACTGGCACTGAAACAGACATATAGACCATTGGAAGAGAATAGTGGGCCCCCAAGTAAATCCATGCATCTACAAGTCAACTGATAACTTTGACAAGCTTACCAAGAACACACAATCAGAACAGGAGAGTTTCTTTGATAAACAAGTGTTGGGAAAAATGAATATCCACATACATAAGAATGAGATTAGACTCCTTTTTTACCATTTACAAAAATCAATTCAAAATAGATTCAAGATTTAAGTCTTAAAGACCTGAAACTGTAAAACTACTAGAAGAAAACAGGGAAATAACTTTTTGACATTACTCTGGGCAATGATATTTTTGGCTATGATACCAAAATCACAGGCAATAAAAGCAAAAATAGAAAAATGGATCGAATCAAACTAAAAATCCGCACAGCAAACATTCAATAGAGTAAAATGACAACCTACAGAATGGAAAAAAATATTTGTAACATCTGTCTGATAATGAGTTAATATTCAGAATCTGTAAGGGACTCATACAACTCAATAACAAAAAACTAACTCAATTTAAAAATGGGCAAAGGACTTAAATAGACATTTCTCCAGAAAAGACACAGAAGTGACCAATAGGTATAAGAAAAGATGCTCAACTTCACTAATCATCAGGGAAATGCAAATCATAGTCACAGTGAAATATCTTCTTACTTAGAATGTCTATTATCAGATAGATGGTAAATGACAACTGTTGCTGGGGTTGTGGAAAGAAGAGAACCCTCATGTACTTTTGATAGGACTATAGACCGGCACAGCCACTTTGGAAAACAGGAGGTTCCTCAAAGTATTAAAAATAGGACTATCTTATGTTTAAGCAATCCCACTTCTAGGTATTTATCCAAAGGAAATGAAGTCAGAATCTCAAAAAGATATATGCACTCCTTATGTTAACTTCAGCATTATTTACAATAGCCAAAAGGTGGAAGCAACCTCATGGATGGATGGATGAATAGATAAAGAAAATGTGATATATGAAGACCCTGTGTCTGTAGCTACACATGCACACAATAGAGTATTATTCCACCTTAAAAAATGAAATCCTGCCGTTTGAAACAACACAGATGAACCTTGAGGAAATTAGGCTAAGTGAAATAAGCCAAATGCAGAAAAACAAAAAGTACACGATCTCACTTATATGTGGAATCTAAAATAGTCAAACTCAGAGAATCAGAGAGTAGATGGTTGTTACCAGTTTGGGCCTGGAGAAAGGGGTAAGTGAGATGCTGGTCAAAAAGTACAAAGTTTCAGTTATGCAAGATGAATAAATTATGGAGATCTAGTATAGAGCAACATGACTGTACTTAATACTGTATTGTATACTTGAAGTGTTCTAAGAGGGTGCATCTCAAGTGTTCTCATCACACAAAAGAGGTAACTGTGAGGTGATAGATATGTTAATTAGCTTGAATGTGGTGATTACTTTGTATATGTCTATCAAATCATCAAGTTGTACACTTTATTTTTTTTTTTTAAAGATTTTATTTATTTTTCAACAGAGAGAGAGAGAGACAGTGAGAGAGGGAACACAAGCAGGGGGAGGGGGAGAGGGAGAAGCAGGCTTCCCGCGGAGCAGGCAGCCCGATGCGGGGCTCGATCCCAGGACCCTGGGATCATGACCTGAGCCGAAGGCAGACGCTTAACGACTGAGCCACCCAGGTGCCCCAAGTTGTACACTTCAGATGTATACAGTTTTTAATTGCTAATTATTCCTCAGTAAAGCTGTGGGGGGATTGGAATTAGAATTTTTGTGGCCAACTTCTTGCATAATCCCTGTTGAAAATCTAAAGAGAAATTATCTATCTAGCAATTTAAGGGTAGATACCACAGGAAAGTTCTTAAAATTAGCTGTGATAAGTGTGTTACTGCCACTTTTGTAATAATTTCCTGTATTGTATCTTTCTGTAGAATTATTACCTTAATGAGAGATGTTCAGTTGTTAATGAGAGACTTGTATCATAGATAGAAGTTACAAGTAGAATCTATCTCATATAGAATGATTTAATTTTTAGATTAGCTTATTAGTGTTAACATTGGTTAGAGTTTTAATTAAAGTTAAATGGTGAATATCACATAATTTTACCTTAAATTGCCACTGATTTCACACTAGGAAGTAACAGTAATTGTGGAGTAAGATGAACCTATTTTTAAGCTTGGCCAGTGAGAAAAATATCCTCATTTTTCATATTAACCTCATTTAGATTACTTTTGTGTAGCTCTTGAAGTTAACTCTAGGTATGTTTTGCTTGTTCTCAGTGAGTAATAGGATTCTTTGATGGTAAGAAAGCAGAGTCAACTCTTAAGCATAAGTGAAATTCATTAGATTGATATCACCAACTCAAGGAATGGAAAGAAAAACGGGAAAAGTAGGCTTGGAGAGAGGTAGGCTGAGCTACTTCAGAGGATTAGCACGTAGGAACTTCAGGCCTGTCTCTTTGCTGGTACGTTTTGGTCAGGGCCTACTGCTAGAATGAATAAACTGCTTTGTCTCTGCATTATCTAAATAGAGTCAAGATTCAGAATTCAGGGGTGGGTTTTCAACGTGCCTTAATCCCTTGCCCGCCCCTTAGTGTACTAGAGTGATGAGAGGAAGGGCCTTACCCAAGGCTTCTCCAGGAACCCTTCCCTTTCGTAGTGGCCAGGCAAGAGCCCAGCATTGTCCGTGTCCACATTCATCACGGAGTGGAAAGCAGGTGCAGCACAGATGACAGAGTATACTGCAGTCTCTATCTCCCGTGTCCAAGGACTGGGCAGCTGCCCACCGAAAACAAGGTCTAATTGGGATTTCTAAATACAGAAGCCTAAAGACAATACGATAAGTTGTCATTAGGCAAAAATTTGCCATGGACAAGTAGTGTATAAAAACTTTTGTGAAACTTAGTTCCTTTTTTCGTTTTATGCAGTGTAAAACTTCTCACTTCCCAGAATATATTCTAAATGGGAGGTTGTTCAATTACTGACATTAACTGAATTTTTCCAGTGTCATTTCCTCACAGATGCACATTTGCCTTTCTTGCATTGTGCTCTGAATATTTTCTGTAAACCAGTGATGATATTGAAGTTGAGTTTTCCAGTGACATGCAGGGGAGACCCTAGAGAGAGTGAATATGTGAAAGAGAAGTCTAATAAGAGAAGCCAAAATAATGGTGACTTATTTTAATAGATTCTCTGGCCAGCATTACCCATTTCTGCTTAACGTGATTTTTCTGTCACTCTTGAAGTTTTTCTGAACTCTTTACTGTTTTCGTAAAAACCCATGTTAAAGTAACTTAAAAGTCCTTTTTAAAATTTTCATTCTTTTTCCAGTGAAATGAAATTGTTACAGGTAGCCTACAAGAATATCTTAATGTAGTACCTTCTCACAGGCTTCTGCCCATTTCACTTTTTTAGTATTCCATCCTGAGGTAGAATCTAGTCTTTACATCAAATAATGTTTCTTTGTGGACATAGATGGAGCAAGTATTTTTAAACATACACAGATATTCTGTAAAATCAGAAATATTCACAGGTAGCCTGTTCGAGACCTTTAAATGGGGTTTTTCCATTTGAATCATGGTTCAGTGATTCACTGGTTCACTGTCCTGTGACAGTGATTAATTGGTTTGTGAGGTTTAAATTTAGGCCAAAAGTTAGCTCTTTTGCAAGTCGTTATTAATGAGTTAGCAGTTCTACAAAAACAAAAGTAAACCGTGAGCTGTTACAATGGCTTCATTCTGTAGATGAAAGATTTCCAGTGGGTTATATTGTTCAGTCCAGTTATCATTGATTTAATTATTTTCATAAAGGTTTATTGGTAGTCACTTCTCTTAAAAAATTACAGAAATCTTATGGGTTTTTTATTTAGTATTTTTCTGCATTTAGTTTTATTTTTTAATTCATTTTAATTTTTTGTTTACTGAGTTAGAGTGTGAATGTTGATGCTAGAAAATCATATACATGGAATCTTTTCTTACTTTAACTGGAAACTGATTATAACTTTAAGATATCAAAATTTTTTAGGTAAGGTGTAAAACGCAGCTTTAGTCCTTTAGTAATATCTCTGTGGAAAAGATAGGAAATCTGAATTTCACACGTTAGTGATTTGTTGTAGCCTTTAGAGAAAGAATGAAAAACACATGTTGTAGGAGACATTACTAGCCCCAGCCAGCCTTCCTATAGCTCTGTTGACAATCTGTTAGCATACCATTTTAAAGAGATAAATTTTGGGGGCCCGATTGATACCATTAGGTTCCTCTGCCATTGCAGAACAATGAAGACAAAAGCACTCACCATCTTAATATTCACAGGACTGTGCTAAAGAATAATGATTTAAGATCAAGACAAGAGTTAACTGCCCACCTCACCAACCAGTGGCCTTCCCCAGGAGCTCTGGATGTCAATGCTGTTGCCTTGGATACGTTGCTTTACCGAAAACACAATAAACAGTGGTATGAGTAAGTGTAATACTTTTTTTTCCAACTAATTACAAATTTAGTTATACCAAAACATACGGTTATCCACTTTGGTTTCTCACTTATTCTTCTTTCTGAAATCATTATTACCTTAGGGCAAAAGTAGAATTTAAGACTACTTTGGCTTGATAAAGTCAGATTAAGGCAGTGAATATGTTAACGTTTTGAAGCCAAGGCACCCTGGGGAAGTAAAATATCTAAGAAATTCTTATGCAGTATTGTACCAGCTACCTGCTTCTCCCTTAAGTCTTCAGCCAGTCCTTCAGTTAAGTCCATGAGCTCGTATTTAATGAGCCATCTATTTTTGAATTTTAGCTTTGGTATTTGTATTTGCCTTAGGATTAATTTTCCTGCTAGTTAGAAAACACAAAATTCCATCTCATAAAGAATGAAAAGATACTTGTTCTTGGTGGGTCAGAGGGAGTTTTGTTTATTTTCAATAAATCTAATTTTTGGAGACTATAGAAGATATATAATCACCCCACCTGTGGGCCATAAGATTCTTCTTGTATTTCTTTGTCCCACTGTTTAGGACTATTTCATTAAGTCATAGTGTCAAAATGTTGAGAGAGCTGCAAAATCTTAGGCTGCATTCCTTTAGAGTATCTTCATTTTGAAACTTATAAATTGTATTACCTTCTTTTGGCTTTTAGCTGATCTTCCCATCTTGATAACTTTTTCAGTATCTTTGTTTCCTATCTTCAGCTAGTTTTCTAATTATTTCCTTCTGTCCCTCCATCCCCTTCTGTTCTCTGCCTTTCCTCCCTCCTCCCCCTCCCTTTCTTCTCTTTCTCCCTTCTCCCCTCCCTCCCTTTTTTTTTTCTTCTCCACTCTTCTTTTAGAGTCCTTATTTATAAACTTCACTGGTAGAGCCACACACTTCTATCTGTGCTTCTTACGGTGCTTTTCCCTAGGTAGTTAGTAGCCAGACATTTCTACAGGGATTGTTTTAGCATAGACATAATTTCTGCCTGCTTTACTGTGTGATTTTTTTTCATTTATCAAAGGGAGTACTCAAAATAAGTTTGACCTTCTGTTGCTAAAAAATGCTTTTTTTTGTTTGTGTCACTGATTGCTAGAGATAGGCAGGGGAAAGTGAGCAGACTATTTATAGAATAAATCAGTAGAACTCTCTTCAACATCTACTAAACCATGCTGCTTAGTATGAGTCAAGGTGTTGACTGAGTCCTTCACGGATTGGATCTAGTTCCCTTATATACCCTCTGAGAGTTATAAATAACTAGAGTATATCTTCTTATGTTGGTCTATAATTTTATTTTTCTATGACATATGTAAGTAATAAAAGAATATTAGTTTATTACTATTTCTGATATATGATTGAAAAACGGAATCCATCGCAATAATTGGTCCACTTATCTCTCTATAACACATGAGATGCTCCTGCTTTTATAACTGCAAAAATATTATAACATTAACTTCTGACAAGTTAAAAGACAATAGTATGCTTTTTGTTGCAATAACATTGTCGCTTTAGATAGTAGGAGGTAAAATATTTTAGCTAAAAGACCCGTATGTAGCCCTGCCTGTAGAGCTACGTCTTGAGGAACCAGTGAGTCTAAGTGGAAGAGTTATTTCGAGTTTACCTTTGCATGTGGTGGTAACAATGACTGGCTTTTACGAAGTATTCTAGCAGCAGCAGAAGTAATTGCAGTGTCAGAAAAGAAAGTAGTAAAACTGCCTGTTGGTCTGTTTAGCATGGATCCAGACTTTATACTCCTTGACTCAGCTACACCATTAGCTGAAGAAGGGGTCCCCTTGCCTTCTCAGCATCCTCCTTTCATCTGGCTTTACCATCGATGTTGGTGCTGCCTTTAGATGGCCCTGTTGCTGAATGGCTATATTCCTGAACAAAATGTATGCAGCTAGGGTGTAGTATGGAGATCCCTGGACCCAGAGTTTAGGGTCAGGACTTGAGAGTAATCTCTGCTACCCTACTTGCTGTGTAACAACACTAAGCAACATCTCTTACCTTCTGTACATGTAATACTGGGGGTAATGCCTATTCAAGTCAGTAATAAATTGCGTGGCACCTACTACTTCTCAGGGGATCTTTATTTATATTCTATATAATCTCTTTTGTTTATGTTCTTAAATAACTTTTTATCTTCCATGTTTGGAGAATATACACTCACCCACTGTCCTAAATTCTACTTTGTTAGAGAGTTTGTAAAATTTACGTAAGATTAAAATGACCAGCAGATCCCCAGTTGTTCTGAAAAAATAATCCCAACTTTTTAATGTAAAAATGGAGACTTTGGATTTCCAGAATAGAGTAGTGTTCCTTAAATCATGTTTGAAACAAATCATAGCTTTTCTCAGGATCTAGTTTTTGCTCCCCCCCAAATCTGTAATATAATCCAAAGCTCTTGAACTAACCTCATCACTGATTCCTCTTAATTTGACCAGTATCTTCAGCAAGTTTAACAAACATTTATCAAGAACCTATAAATTATGGAAGAGGTGGCTAAAATCCCTAAATAAGGAATATTAGTGCTCTTGATAATTTGGAGAAAGAAACTAGCCCTATAATTAGTTATCATATGATATTATAATTTCCTTCTAAGAATATGGGATGTCTGTATTTCTCTAGGAGCTCTGTCGAGTTAGCTTTGAAAAGAATGATAATGTGCTGTTTGATTTAACGAATTTCTTGGTCTAGCTGACATTTCTTAAAATGAGTGATATAGGGTAACTTGGCTATGTTGTTACCTACTCATAGAAGAATCCTTTTCACAGTAGAAGATCTTACATTTATTTTCATTTACTGTACTGTTTATAAAACTTTAAAAATATCACTTCCAGTTTTTTCTTGATTATTTAGACCTGGCAAGGTCTAATTAATTATGCTGGATTTTATATCCTTTCCTTTATCTCAAACATAGGAACATCATGTTAAAATTTTTTAAAGCGTTACAGGCTGACTGTAAAAACTCAACAATAAATAAGTATATAAAACATACACATAGAGCAATTGGTTACTTTTTTGTTTCCAATAAGTTCTGTTTAGTGTTTTTTATATGTAAAGTCTAGGCCACATGAGCTTGTTAGATAGTAGTTATATAAACTTATTAGAGTATATGTTATATAATCTTGTTAGATTATTGCCTAACCCACTCATTTCCATCCTAAAAGATCAGATTCATTGTCATCATATTTTTATTTTCTACTTAAGCTTTTTTAATCTTCTAAATTTATCATTGTTTTTAATTTGACTATCATTCACAAAATTATTGAGAATTACGAGCTTTTATATGCCCTTCAAGTTCTATGTAGACTAATTTTTTTGATGACTTATGAATGGATATAATTACTTCTGATGTGTATAGGTTCTCTTTCCCATGTGTGTTTTTCCAGTATTTTTGGAGCAGAACTCCCTGAAGTAATGAGGCTTCAAAAATCTTCTACAGCGGGGCGCCTGGGTGGCTCAGTCATTAAGCGTCTGCCTTCGGCTCAGGTCATGGTCCCAGGGTCCTGGGATCAAGCCCCGCATCGGGCTCCCTGCTCTGCGGGAAGCCTGCTTCTCCCTCTCCCACTCCCCCTGCTTGTGTTCCCTCTCTCGCTGTGTCTCTCTCTGTCAAATAAATAAATAAAATCTTTAAAAAAAAAAAAAAAGTCTTCTACAGCTTGTAAGGTTTGCATTGACCTCACTCACATATGCCTTCCCTTTTAGGCTCCCTTGCATCCTTCCATTAATTTTAGTAGATTAAGAAGATATAGATATTCTGATAAAGGAAATGCTTATTTTGTTCATTAAACACATTTCTATGAAAATCAGACCAAGAATAAAAAGAACAGCCCATCTCTGGTTCCATGCACATTCATGTGCCTCTATGTCTACAGTGTGCATATCTGTGTTTTTATTTTCTTCATGTGGATAACATCTCCTGAGCCTAACACTCTTTTTTGCCCAATGACTATGAGATAATATAAATTATTATTGACCTCAGTACATCTATTGGGCAAATAGGTGATGCAGATTCTCCATATCTTGACTTCTGATCATTAATACAAAGTGTAAGATTGCAGAAAATTTACTAATAAGTAAATTCAGGCCTCTTGCTCAGTTTCTTTTAATTTGCCTTTATTTGGTATCTAGTTTCTTTGTATAGTAGCTTGTATTTGAGTGATTTAAAATTTTAAATAATTAGATATTGAATACAATGGGTTTTATTATGTCCCAGATGCTTATGACACTTGATATGATTCCTATCTTACTGTCTGGGGTTCTTACTTTGATTAAGTAAGATACTGCTATTTAAAAAAATATGCTCCAGGAAATACTGTTGATTGGTTTGATGTGCCTGGTGGGTTACATTTGAATCTTACAGTATGATGTTAAGGAGTCTAGAATTCTAAAATAGGACTTAGTGGTGACCTTTTAAAGACATTTCTTCTCATAGTTGCAGATAGCTAAACTAGACTTCTCCCAGGTGGTGGGTCTGTAATTACCTTCATGCAAGGAAGATATTACATGGTACTCTTATGAATATCTTTTGAATAAGGGGCCTCATTTTGGCTTGGATTTTTTATTATTGCCTCAGAAATCATTGTCTACCAAGTTCTGTTTCTATATTCATTGGCATTTGGTTAAGTGAAGCCTGTAAACTATAGGATTGTTCACTAAATGTAACAAATTGAAGGGTAGATAGTTTCCACAATCACTTTCCATTTGTTAATGTGATATCTAAAAGGAACTTTGGTAGGTAATGCAGAAAACTCATTTTGTGTTGCTTTTATCAGAGGCAACTTTTATAGGCTTTCCTCCCCCCAACTAGTGACAGTCCTGGATTGCTGTAAATGTGTGCTGATGAGCTCGCAGTCCTTATAATTTTTAAATGAATTTTATGTCTTTTTTGCTTCTGGGTATTTTGTTTGTAAATATTTCTGTAATTTTTAAAATTTAATAATATTAACCAACAAGTTTCTTATGATGAAAAAAATCAGTGTCAGAAACTCATTTAAAGCCAAAAGTTTAAAAACAAGCCTTCTACCTACTAGGCACAGAAAAATAATTTGGAAAAGAAATTTATAACTTCCTTTATTGAATTCCTGTGTTCCTGCTTTCTTCTATAGCTAAAGAAATAAAATTTTAATGAAAGTCAAGTGAAATTTTCAGTGATACAGTTCAGTACAGTATAGTTTACATGGTCAGTCTCAGACACAAGGCTGTTCTTTAATAAGGTTTTTAATAAAACAGAAAACTAAATTTTTTCTTTCTGTACTGGAGAAGGAGATAGCATAGAAGTTAAGGGGACAGAATTGGAGCTAGGCTATCAGGTTCAAATCTAATCTCTTCTTTGTGTCCATTTACTCTGCTATAAAATGGGAATAGTAGTAATTCCAGAGTCTTAGGGTAGTTTGGAGGATTAAATAAGTTAATATATATAAAATGTGTAGGGACAGGACTTAGCATTTGGTAAGCATTATATAAATACTGGGCATCCTTCTTTATTACATGTTGTATAGCTCATATATGTTTTATCTACTATAATAATTATCAGAAGTTTCCTATAATAGAATTTTCTGCTACTTAAAAATCTAAGAACTCTTATACTGGACATTTGAAAAGTCATCATGTTATAAAGTGAGAACACTGCCTACATTGTAAACTAGTAAAGTTATTCCATCATCTCATCCTTCATTTCTTAGATGAAAAAAAACAAATAGATACTGTTGTATGTATCTCCTCATACATAATATATATGCTTTCAATAAATTCATAAGTTTGCTCTGTGTGTATGAATAGAGAATAGCTCTGGAATAGATCATTTAAATTATATACCCTTTCCTGTAATGTTATTATAGAATATATGATATTTCTAGGAAATTAGTTAGGGTTTGGTTACCCTGGGAAATAGATGTTAAACCTGAAAAGCGTATTCTTTCTCCTGAATTACATGTATTTGGAAATAATAGTGAATTCCATTTTCTTCCTTGAAATGTCAACACCAAAGCTGCATACCTCTTTTGAGTTGTTTTTATCCTGACAAAACAAATATGAGGAAGGTTTAATAATAAACCTTATTAACTTTCCATTTATAACTGAATTTTTCCTCTATTATAATTCATTTCTCACTAACTTGTTTAATGGAAATTGCGCTCACAGTAGTAAATACACGAGGGAAGGAGGTTAATTATCTTGATAGTGTATTAACAAAAACAGCTTTTTTATTATCTAACATTTTTAAACTTCTAAATTACAGGAATTTTGATAATAATTTGTAATTACTGTTGTGTAAAAACCATCTGTAAAAATATCAAGACATTGAAGAATTTTGTAGTGCCTAGGAGATACTAGGTCATTATTATGTTACGTCATTTTGGTTTCTGCATTAAGAATAATCTAGATTATCTGTTCCTTTGAAAATTGATAACAACCAGAAGGTCCCCATTTTCTCACTAGCTAAATAATCAAAAATTGGTGTAAGGATTTAAATTAGTTTGACAAATTGTTTCTCTTTTCCTCTTTTAATAGATTAAACACACAGACCTCCAGAGAGTGTGGAGGGAAAAGTATAATGGAGATCATATTGCAGCCACAATAGAGACAGAGTTTAGGGGAAGAACTGGGGAGAAATAAACCAGAAATTCAATAAACTGAAGCAAATCCTTAAAGAATGTCTCTAGAAATTCTGTTTTGTGAGAAGAAATCCAAGTAGTATTTCACCCTTGTTTTACAGAAAAAGTTATCAAAGTCTTGACCAGTTATCAGCTGATGTTAGCCTTTCTCAGACTTCACTGGATCCAGGTCAGTCACAAGAAGGAGATGGGAAGCAAGACACATTAAATTTAATCAGTGAAGGTAAGAAAAACAAAATTTATTGGGAAATTACTTTTTCCTGCCCTGTGTGTGCTGTGGGTGCAGAATGCTGAAGAACAGTGGTGACTTTCTGTTAAGCATGCTGGGAAGGGAGCTGCATTAGGATTCAAAAAGGTTTGCTTTTGGGTTTTTTGGTTTTTTTAACCCATGCCAACTGGGCTTTCTGTGTCTCTCTCCCATACTAACACGACTTTTATCAAGATGTTCAACCACTGCTGACTTGTAGTTCAAGTCGGTTATCGGTCTTCATTCTGTTAAACTTCTCAGCAGCTTTGGATACAGCTGACCACTTCCTCATTCTTGAGTCACTTTTGGTACCTCATTTACTGGGTATTCTGAAAACCTTGGGAACAAATAGGAAAGAGTTTTAGTTTTTCCTGTTCCTTCTTTCGGCTGTGCTCTGTCCACCCCTCTTTCCCTTGTGTCGCATCTTCCTGAACAACACCTTGGTTCCATTCCAAAACCTTTCAGGCCATTTTCAGTGATCACATTTCATTTTCTAAGACTCACCTGTGCATTTTTAAACTCCTGTAGCTTAGCGGGTTCAGGGTTACTTTCTCTCCTGCCCAAGCACAGGCTCGGGCCATGACTCTAGCACTTTGGGTTGGACGAGTGGTGCCGATATGATACAGCGCTCACATCCCTTATCTCTGGGTCCCAGTTCTACGCATGCTGCTGTGTGTGAGGTGGGGGCTGGGGAAGAGTTCCCTATTGCAGGGGGACCTGCACTCCTCTGGGTCTCAGGTTTCTCCCCTGTTCTCCACTGTAGTAGATGGCACCACCACACGCATTGCTAGATTCTACTCTTCCCCTTTACAACTGCACGTCCATTTGTCAGCGCCCCCTGCAACACATGCTGTCTACACTGATCATCATCTTCACTCTTAAAACCCTCGTCTATGCCACGTGGAGCAAGCCTCATGGATGGACTCCTGCCACAGCTCTTTCTTGGGTCTTTCCTCTCTCATTCTTGTCCCCTTGTAGTCCATTCTCCATATAGTCATCAGTGATCTTAGAAAAAATAAATGAGAAAATATTATACCCAAACTTAAAATTCTCCAGTGGCTCTCAGTGACAATCAGAATACAGTCCAGACTGCTTATCATGGCCTCCTGTATGATTGTGTCCTTGTCAGCTTCTGCCTCAACTTACACCGTTCTTTTGCTTGCTCCCTGCACCCCAGCAAACTGACTTCCTAGCCGTTCCTTCAGGTTGGCTCCTGCCTCAGTTATCCTTGCACTTGCTTTTCCTTAGTGCCCTGAAACTTCTTTCTTAAGGTCTTTGAATGGTAATCTCTATTGGAATATCTCTTTAAAGAAGTGTTCATTGACTGAAATACCTTCAATAAACATCATCTCGACATCCATGTCCGCCCCACCCCAGGCACCCTGTCACGTTGCTCTCTGTTATAGTATGATTCTTGTCCCCAACTCCCCACTAAAGTGTACACTTCATGACGGTAAGGAATCTTACCCATATTTTCTACCAGTGTATTACCAGAGCCTGTCACATTATAGACAATTATTAAATATTGGTTGATAGAATAAGTATATAATGAATGAATGTCACAGAATGTGAGGAACAAGGTAGAGACAGTATAAACTAAAAATTCAGTTAACAAGAAGGCTTAGGCAATGGGAAATTATGTTAAGCTGAATTTTCTGCTTCTTTTAAAATAGTCGTTGAAATGTTCTCAGAGGGCCTTAAGTCTATTTTAATAGTTTAGTAAATAGTGTATACTGACTAAAAATCTTTTTTTGATGATGTGGATAATAAAGATAGCAAAATAAAGTATCCTAGCAGCACGGATGTAGGTGGAAGAGAGTAAACTGAATTCACTGTCATAATTTAGAATATGTATATTTTAAAAATTAATCCATTCTGTGAATGGATTTATTTGTGATGACTCTTTATGTAAAAGACACATTTATTTAGGATTTAAATCAGCTTATCATTATAGGCATATTAATAGTAATAGGTCAAGATTGATAATGGGTAATTTTTATACTATAAAAACAAATATAGAAGAGTGATGAATGGGTGAAGCACAAAGAATTTTTAGGACAGTGAAACTATTCTGTATGATCCTAAAATGGTGGATACATGTCATTATAAATTTGTCCAACCCATAGAATGTACAGCACCAAGAATGAACCCCAATGTAAACAGTGAACCCTGGTTGATAATGATGTGATCTTATAGGTTTATTAGTTGTAACCAGTGTACCACTCTGGTGGGGGATGTTCATAATGAGGAGGCTCTGTACAGAGATACAGAAATCTTGGCACATTCTGTTCAGTTTTGCTGTGAACCTAAAACTACTTTAAAAAATAAAGTGTGTGAATACACAGAGAGAGAGTGGGAGAGAAGTATTAGCTTTCAGAATTTAAGGTTAATTAACAGATTAAGTATTACTTAACAGAATTTCCCTACCCAAATAGCTAATAAAATGATCAGAAAAAGAAAATATATGCCAAAAAATGCATCAACTGAAACCCAGCAACAAAAAAGAGCTGTAATGTATTTAGGGTAGTGTAAAACTAAAGAAAATTTTTTATTTTTTAAAGATTTATTTATTTGGGAGCAGAGGGGCAGAGGCAGAGGGAGAGAAAGAATCTCAAGCAGACCGCCCTGAGTGCAGAGCCCAATGTGGGGCTCCATCTCATGACCCTGAGGTCATGACCCTGAGATCATGACCCTGAGCCAAAGTCAAGAGTCAGACACTTAACTGACTGAGCCACCCAGGTGTCCCTTTAAAGAAACTTTTTTAAAACTTGAAGGACACACATTGTTTCTACCATAGCATCCTTCCCGCCCTCCCGTAGAAGCCATATGGTAAGGAAATCATACTTTGATACACTGATACAAGAGAGTGCCCTTGAGTTAAAAATTTCACAAACCAGCCAAATCAGCTAGCCCTCCTATGTATACAAAATTACTATTCTTTAAAAAAATCACCTAGGGGTGCCTGGGTGGCTCAGTCGTTAAGCATCTGCCTTCGGCTCAGGTCATGATCTCAGGGTCCTGGGATGGAGCCCCACATCGGGCTCCCTGCTCCGCAGGAAGCCTGCTTTTCCCTCTCCCGCTCCCCCTGCTTGTGTTCCCTCTCTCGCTGTCTCTCTCTGTCAAATACATAAATAAAAATCTTTAAAAAAAAATAAAATAAAATAAAAAAGGAAATAGTTACAATTGACTTTCTCCAGCCAGGTACTATGCTAAATGTTTTATAATCATTATCTCATTTAGGGGCACCTGGGTGGCTCAGTCGTTAAGCGTCTGCCTTCGGCTCAGGTCATGATCTCAGGGTCCTGGGATCGAGCCCTACATCAGGCTCCCTGCTCAGCGGGGAGCCTGCTTCTCCCTCTCCCACTCCCCCTGCTTGTGTTCCCTCTTTCACTGTGTCTCTGTCAAATAAATAAATAAAATCTTTAAAAAAAAAAAAAAGATTTTTGGCTGTTCAGGCTCCACTGAATTTCCATATGAATTTTAGAATCAACTTGTCATTTCTGAAAAAAAGGCAGAATTTTGATGGGGATGACACTGAATCTGTAGATTAATTTGGGAAATATTGCCATCTTAACAATATTGTCTTCTAATCCATGGAAAAATGGGATGTTTCCCCACTTATTTCAACCTTGAATTTTTTTCAAGAATAGTTTGTAGTTGTCAGTGTACAACTCTTGAACTTCTTTATTTGAATTTATTCCTAAGTATTTTATTTTTTAGATTCTATTGTTAATGAAATTGTTTTCTTAATTTCATGTTCCGGTCATTCATTGCTGCTTTTATTATTAGACTTTAAGCATAGGTTTAAAAAATTAATGTCACTCCTCTGTATATATAAGAAGGAAAAGAAAAGTGAATTCAATTGTAAAGAACTTCATATTCAGAGTCAGTCTCTTCTGAATCATTTCATCAAAAGACATTGGCTGTGTCTGCTTACAGTATATCATTGTCTGTGCCGACAGCGAACCATTTCCTAAAACCATCCTCTGCTGATACAGGGATTTTCTCTCAAGTTACCAAGTGTCCTGCACATTTTTACGTGAGCACTTTCTACTCGCCTTACAGTTTCATTTTCTTCCTCAAATCAAACACTTCTAGAAGTTAAAAAGCTTCTCTTCAAAGGCCGCAGGAATTCCATGACAAATTGAGGTTTCACATCTTAACAGAAATCCTGCATGGTGCATGAATCAGTCATACCAACTGCTTGTTGCTTTAAAATTTTTTATCTAGTCTAAGGAATGTGTTCTGCTTCCATTTGTGCACTGGGCGCATGATACGCAGTCCTTTTGCGGATGTTGCCAAGCTTCATCTACTTGTAGGGTTTTTCCTAAGTGCTTTGTTTTACCAGGAAGTGTGTGAACTGCAGTAATTCTTGTTATGGGTATTTGCTTCAGTGAAATTGACATTCTACTATCTGTTTTCATGCTTTTCTATGAACAAACAACTATTAATTTTAAAGGAAAATTATAATTTTTGAAGGCATTTTAAGCAGTATATAAATATGAGTCACTGAGTTGAAGAGATACCCATATGGACACCTGGGCCCAGTTCATACATGGACACGCCACAACAATGGGGAGGGTACTGCCTCCTTGCCGGCCACGAGTACCACACGCAGTGGCTCCAGTGGTTTGAAATTTTATTGCACAGAATGATGACCACCCCTTTTCTTGACCTTTGATCACAAAAAGGTAACCTGTTGCTTACGTAACAGGTTAATAGAACATTTTCCCCATGTTTATGGGTTTACGCTAGTGGCTTAAGAATCTCTAGTAATTCCTTAAAATTTGGATACAGTTTACTGCCTCTTCGCTTCCTCATTGACCCCTTCCTCCCCATTCAGACTTCCTTATTGGGTTGGTGATCTCACCTTTACTTAATTGTTCTTACTGCACTTTATTATAATTTTCTGTTTGTAGACATCTGTTTCTACCTTACATTAAGTTCCCTGTAGGCAAGAAGTAGTTCTTAACTTTTTATTTTTTATCATGATGTCTGGCATTGTGCCGAATGAATGACTTCTAACTTAGTAACATTTGTAGCAGTGCCATTTGAAGACTTGTAGAGTCCAGACTCTATGTCAATAAATTTAAAACAAAACGCATCTTTCTTGCTATAAAACAAAAATCTAGGGGCACCTGGGTGGCTCAGTTGGTTAAACATCTGCCTTTGGCTCAGGTCATGATCCCAGGGTGCTGGGATCAAGCCCCACGTTGGGCTTCCTACTCAGTGGGGAGCCTGCTTCTCCCTCTCCTTCTCACCCAGCTCATACTGTCTCTTTCAAATAAATAAATCTTTAAAAAAAAAATCTGTTTGCTGCTTCTTATGACTAATTTCCCTCTGCTAGGAACTACCACTTTTCCATTTATCTAAGCTAGAAAATTTTAGTTATCCTTGACTAGTTCTTTGCTCCTGTACCAAAAAATTGCTTTTAAAATATCAATACTGATTTTGACATACTTATTTTTAATCCATTGATAATTTTGTGTTTATGTATACGCATACATGCGTGAGTTACTGCTGACATCACAACAATATTCAAGAATATTTTGGAGTAACCTCTCATTCTCTGCTTTAACACCTATCTCCTTTTGCTTATTTCCTTTTTATATTTATTTCCTTTTATAGTTGCATGGCTGCAATCACAATTAACATAACCATCTTGGAGTCCTCTGCGCATTTTTCCCTTTTATATTTAAATGAAGGCTTACAGTGAAGTCTCTCTTGGCTTCCTTGAGGGTACCACACTGCCCAGCACGTTCCACAGTGACAGTATTTTCAGAGGCCAGCCTCGAGTCTTTGAAGGCCGGCTTTTTTTTTTTTTTTTTGTTTAGAAAAAAATTTATTTGAACATATGAAAGGAAAATTTAGACCCCAATAAAACAGAGGAGCTCTTGGGCCGGACGGGCGGTCCTCGAGTGGCCCCCTGCCCTGCTCCCTGCCCGGCCCACGCCGGGCCCCATTTTTTTGTTTTTTTTAAAGATTTTATTTATTTATTTGACAGAGACACAGGCAGAGCAGGAACACAAGCAGGGGGAGCGGGAGAGGGAGAAGCAGGCTCCCCACTGAGCAGGGAGCCTGACGCGGGGCTCGATCCCAAGACCCGAGGATCATGACCTGAGCCGAAGGCAGATGCTTAATGACTGAGCCACCCAGGCGCCCCATGGCTGGCTTTTGTAGGTAGATCCATCCCTATGCCCCAGTGCTTTCCTGGATATGCCCCCCTCAGCTCTGCTCTATGGTGTGTTTCCCTGAGGCACAACTGAAGACTTCATGTACTTTTGTCTTTTTCCCCCACTCCACCTTTTTTTGATAAGTTCAAATCTACAGAAAAGTTGAAAGAACAGAAGAATGAACACCCTGTGTGTTTTACCACTGCATACCAACTGTTACTGTTTTGCCACACTTGCATGTGTCTTGTGGGCATATGCTCCCTTCATTTACTCATGTGTCTTCCTTTCCTGTCACGCTCAGCCATTTGAACGTAAATTGCAGGTTTCATAAACTTCATCTGTAAATACAGCAGCATGTATCTCCTAGGGATGAGGAATGTCTTCTTAAAAAGCTAAACCATATGACCCTTAGGAAATTTAACATCAGTACAATACTACCTGATAATTTGTTAATATTCATATCTCAGCTTGTCCAGTAATAGCCTTTAAAAGCCTTTTTTGTTCGTTCAGGATCCAGTCAAGGATCACATATTACATTTACTTTTCAGTCTCTCTGGGGTCCTTTCATCTAGCAGAGTACTTTCCTTTTTCTCTCACATACATTTATATATTTGAAGAGTCCAAGCCAGTTGTTTTGTTAAACGTTCAAAAATTTAGATTTGTCTTATGTTATTATCATATTCAGGTTAAACATATTTGCAGTATGTAAATAATGCGTCTTTGTCAGCACATCTTATCAGGAGGTCACTGTCCTTTTTGCATTGAGAGACCCTTAAAGATGACTCCTGTGTCCTTTTGACACTCTATTAGTTTGTGATAGCTTCTTTGCTTTGTGGTACAAAAGATGTTTTGGGTTACTTTGGTATATTTCATGCCCACACCCAGGATCAGCTATTTCTTCAAGTCCTACTTCCTTATACTGGGAAATGTTAGAGACCGTAGTTTAGGCTTAGAGGGGTGCCTCTTGTTACTGGAATGGTCATTGTTTCTAGCCTGTGGAAGAGTTAGGAATTTTTTTTAAAGGAAAATATACTTTAAATTTATTTTACAATTCAAATTTAAGACTCAGGGTTTCTATGTACTTGATTTTATATTTTGATATCTTATGATGACACTACTGATTCCTCATTTATATGAACATAATCACTTATTTACTATTTCCTACTATATTAATTTCAAAATAACAGTATATTACTAAAATACAGTAACTCAAAATAGCTTAGGATTTCTCATTATTTTATCTTGAGAATATATGCCAGAGTCAAATTACTGTGCTTAAAGTTCATCTCAATTCTGTTTACTTCCACTATCATAGTTAACCAGTTTGTGTGTGTGTGTTTTAAGATTTTATTTATTTAACAGAGAGAGAGACATCAAGAGAGGGAACACAAGCAGGGGGAGTGGGAGAGGGAGAAGCAGGCTTCCTGCTGAGCAGGGAGCCTGATGCAGGGCTTGAGCCCAGGACCCCGGGACCATGACCTGAGCCGAAGGCAGATGCTTAACGACTGAGCCACCCAGGCGCCCCAGAGTTAACCAGTTTTATTAGTTTTTAAATTATCTATTTATTTTTTAAATACAAGTAAATTCAGGGCGCCTGGGTGGCTCGGTTGAGCGACTGCCTTCGGCTCAGGTCATGATCCTGGAGTCCCGGGATCGAGTCCCACATCGGGCTCCCTGCTCGGCGGGGAGTCTGCTTCTCCCTCTGATCCTCCTCCCTCTCATGCTCTCTGTCTCATTCTCTCTGTCTCAAATAAATAAATAAAATCTTAAAAAATAAATAAATAAATAAATACAAGTAAATTCAAATAATTTATGTCCCCCTCTTCTAGATAAAAGGCAACATGCTATACCTTATTCTGCACTTTGTTTTCACTTGACAGTGAAATTTCCAGATATTCTAGAAATACCTAGAGGTACATAGAGATCCTTCTGATCCCTTTTACAGCCCTATATAGTACCTCATTGTGTAACTGTGTTAGACATTTAGATTGTTTCGTCTTGTGCATTACTGTATGATAATCTTTATATTAAAAAATGTTCTCTAAGTATATATTCCCAAAGAATTGCAAACAAGACTCAAACGGATACTTGTGTGTGTGTTTGCAGCAGCATTATTTACAGTACTAAGGTAGACACAACCCAAGTGTCCACGCAGATGAATGGATAAACAGAAAGTAGTGTATACACACAGTGGGATACTATTCAGCCATAAAAAAGGAATGAAGTTCTGATACATACTACATGGATGAACCTTAGAAAACATGCTAAGGGAAATAAAGCCAGACACAAAAGGGCACAAATATTATACGATTCCACTTGTAAGAACGATGTATGGTAGGCAGATTCACTGACAGAAAGTAGATTAGTTTCCAGAGACCTGGGGGTAAGGGGACAACAGAGAGTTATTGCTTAAATTGATAGAAAATTTGGGGTGATGACAGTTTTTGGAAATAGTGGTGATGGTTGCACAATACTGTGGATGTAATTAATGCCACTGAATTGTACACTTAAAGTAGAAATTTGGAAAGACTATCTAAAGCAGTTGAGTTCCAGGAGCATTTAACAAGAACTCCAGAAAGTTAATTCTGGCCTGAAATGTCTCTAAGCTTAAAGATTAAAAGGGTCCTTGAAACATCTAAATGTTTTGACCCCGAAATAAC
This sequence comes from Leptonychotes weddellii, assembly GCF_054177405.1. Classification (NCBI taxonomy): domain Eukaryota; kingdom Metazoa; phylum Chordata; class Mammalia; order Carnivora; family Phocidae; genus Leptonychotes; species Leptonychotes weddellii. Next base: position 68,374,093 of record NC_138380.1, on the reverse strand, counting down.
ACAGTAAACATTTTAAATTGGAAATTAACAATTCCTCTTCCATATTTTTTCTAACCTTGTTATATTTTCCTGTATTGTATTTGTCACCAAAACTATGAAGTTAACATAGCTAGTCATCTTAGGATTTTACAAAGGAAAGGATAGGCTTAGAGAAGATGCCTTTCCTAACTAAGGTCATACAGCTAAAAGGGACATAGGAGCTCTCCTGGGTCCCAGTACAGTTCTTACTGAATCATGACTCGTTAATTACATAATTATTTAATGAGCATCTCTTGTGTGCTAGGCACTGGGAATATAACAACACAACAGATTCCACGTCCTTTCTCAGTGTATAGTTTAGAAGAAAAGAGAGCCTGGCAATTATCATACAGTGTAACTAGGTGGGTTAGAGTTCACAGGACTATGGGAACACTTCAGAGGGGCCATTTGAAACAACAGATAGCATTCAGAAACACCTGCTGTCTGGTTCACTTTATACTTCAGTAACTGTGTAAGTAAAACTTAAGCTTTTTATCTACTTTGGGAACCTGCTAATTTTCAAAGACCTCAGCCATTCACAGCCTCAAACCAGCCACTTCTAGCTGGTATTTGCAAACTTAACCAGCTCTGGAAAGAACTCATGTTTTCCAGCTGTGAAAACAGATCTGCCAGTCTTCCTTCATGGGCGAACCGAAGTCCAGGACATGACAGAGTTCCTGATGCAAGGTAGCTGCCGAGTAAATGTTCAGTGAGTGAGCTGAAGCTCTCCCAATGCAGCTCCTCCTGAACTGAACCAGTTTTGTTTCTGCTGCATTACTTAACCTACATAGGATTTCCTGGTATTTCTGTGGCCTGGGCATTGGTACTGTTAGTTTATTATCCTTTAGTAACTGAACATGAACATTCTGGAAAAAAAAGTTTTATTTTTGTCCTAAAACATGGTATCTCAAACTTCCGTATCTAGAACTGTTACGAGGAGCACACATACTCCTCTGGTAATGTTTTTTGAAGGGTGACACTGAAGCTACAGAAATACATAATTAGGTATGTTCGCAGTATTTTGTGACGTTATGTAAGTTTTTAGTTTTATAGGATCTTTTGGTATCATTCTTCAAGGGCACTTAAATATTTGTTATTTTATCTTAACTTTCAGGTAAAGAAGACACTCCCTCATTACTCGGTCTCTGTGGATCTCTAACTTCAGTGGCAAGTTACAAATCTCTAACAAGTCTCAAATCTAATGACTACCTTGCAAGTCCCACAACAGAGATGACGAGTCCAGGCTTAACTCCATCCTGAAGAATTTTATGTCAGAGCCAGAAGTTTTTATGTTGCAAATGTTCTATTTACATAAGTTTGACTGCTGGGAAAACCTTTGGAATTTTATATTGTTCTGGCATATGTCTGGAATTCTATTGCTTCTATTAGAGAATTCAGTCCACTCCACGTGCCCTTCTGAGTGAAAATGATCCTGCCATTTTAAGATTCTTATATTTGTCACTGAGGAAGTTTAAAAATGGATATGCTTAAAAAACTTTCAAATATCCTCTAAATTAATAATCCATTGCAAATTGTGATGTATATTTATTATTCAGCTGATTTCATATATTTAAATGTACCATATAGAGATGGAGTTCAAGGTTTTTTTCCAGAGACATAAGCTAAGTATTTTCTTTTACTCTTTTATTCAAAGATTACATTTTCTAAAAATGACTTGTTAATTTCATTTTTCATTCATTTCTTCCTAGGTTCTGATGTTTAAATAACTTGTTTTTCATATGAGGAGGAGGTTCTCAGCTGGTTTCATAGTGGCTTACTCAGTTTTTCTTTATTATAATAGTTATCATTTGGTACAACATTGCATTAACATTTTATAAATTTTGTAGGAATGTGTCTTTAGGCCATTACTAAATTTGTCAGGGTCATAGGGAAAGTATTTTACACCATTTTGGTAAAATGAATAAATTGTTTTCCCAAGATTTTCTTAAAGTGTTATTTTAAAAATATCAAATATTCCTCAGTAGTTGGAAACATTTAAAAACGTAGAACAGATGTTGGAAAGTATTTTATTAGGAAAGATTCCAAGTTCATTTAAGGATTTGAGAACCTTCAACTAAGGATCAGTGGAGTCTCACCATACTCAACAATATGTCTGACATACAGTGCTGTTTTGTTCTCCCTTGTGCGCGGCAATGAATCATGCCATGTTAATGTTAAAAACTGATGTAATGTTCGAAATCCCTACACATCTACAGGTAAAAAAAAATTAGTTTTCTTTTTAAAAAAGTTATGCGCTATAAAACCTTTTTGCAGTTTTTGGAACTATGTATTTCATCCATCAAAATCCAACCATATTGAAAGAGAAAATGTATGAAGTGTATTTTCTAATAGTGCTATGAGGAAAATATGATCAGTTGTGCCAAAGAAGTTTTATACATTGTTTACATGAAGAGGACACAATATTTAATGGGACTTCATATGCTATTTTTGTTTATTAATAAAACATTCAAACTCAGTAGCTTGGACATGTAGGAACAGTGTTCCCCCTACAACAATTTATTTTATTCAGAGGAGGCAAGAGCGCTGAACTTATTACATAATTCTTTGTATTAGAAATGTAGGAGTGTGGTGGTTCTCTGCAATATTTAGAGCTTTATTCTCATAATTAGGGATTTAAGATAATAGATAATAATTAGGCCAGTCTTATATGCAAGACAGTTCAAACAAAGTCATTTAAGGGACAAAGGCCTGGAAGCCATTAAAATAAGTTATTCTAGATGTACCAGAACATACTCAGAGCTTTATTCCTTTAGCTTAAGGCTTTAGTACTTGTAAAAATGCAAATATTCTTGAAAAATGGTACCTTTAACAATTTACTGATACCTACTCTTAATTCTGTATACTTTCTTATGAGTGAGGTATCCAAAGCAATTTTTAATGAGCATGGGGATGGAAGGAAGATACAAAGTGAGGACAGTGGAAACCTTGGGAGGAGGGAGTAGGAAGTGGCTAAGGAGGGGAACTTGAAAATTTTTAGGTTGGCCTTAAGCAATTGCTGCTTTCCTAAAAAACGATCAGAATGTTTAAAATGCTTTATCATTCATGGTCCACTCTCAACTGACATTTATTTTCCTCAGTAATTAAAAAAAATCATTGTTAAATTTCTTCCATACATTTTTATAATATAGGAAGGAAATTCAAGATTCCATAATTGATAACATTTGCCAGATTTGTCTAATGCATACAGTAACTTGTGCATCTTAACATGCTGCTAAATGCAGATTTAAACATGACATCTGAGGATCATGACTTTTCCTCCTTTCTTGGAGCTCTTGGTATAAAATTCATCTGCTAATGTGAATTCAGGTTTCTAATACATTTCATTTCACACTAGTTATACATGTAGTTAATGTTTGCATGAGGAAACAATGTATGTCTCAATCTTTAATTTTAGATGGTAGTGTTTACTGTTTACACACCCTACCCAAAACAGAATGCTGAATTATATGCTAATACTTCCATGTGTATTTTGTTGCCTTGATGTACTATATTTGTTGCATGTATATTAAACGTTTTGTACCATGCATTAGTGCTTATATTTTTACCTTCAAGACAAGTTACTGGATTCAAGCTGTACACTGAACTTTTTGTTTTAGCAAATATGGTAAATGTATATTACTCAACACCTAAAATACTAATATGACAAAAGGTTTTGGACAAATCTTTATTTCAACTCAAATACCCTTTTATTTAAAAAAAAATTACATGATCTGCTTTATAATACACAGTTATCTGTTGAAGTTGTACAATACAGTAGTGATTTTGGTAGTTGCTAACATAATTATATAAGAGCCATGTTTGTTTTCTCACCTATAAAATGGAAACATCATCTTCTTCTCAGAACCTATGATGGCATCAAGATGATGTCAGCATTAAATGAAATTATATAAACTAAGTTTTTATTTAAGTCGTATTTATTAGATTTACACACAAGTTTTCAAGTGGTTAAAAGTGTGTCTCAAATTTACAACTTAGGGAAATTCTTGGTCAAAGTTCCTACCGTAATGTTGGATTCCCTCTGAAATGTCACACAAGTGCTTTGAACATCAGGGCTCTTAAGTATTTTTTAATTGGTTTCCTTTGTTCTTCTGGAAGCAAAGTAATTTTTATTTTTTAGCATTAGTTCTTTTTAACTGATGATAGGAAGGGGCAGATAAAAATTATATCAATGTTATTATGGTCCTTTTTCAAAGTCTATTCTGGTACAAACCAATCCTTACTATATAAGTCCCCATTTTCTATAGTGCTGATGATTTCTCTAAAACCCAACTGAAGCCAAAGTTTCACTACATAAGACTCAGCCTTACTACATGTGACACATTCTGGTGTGTGCTGTGCTGTGCTAAACTATGCTACCCTCTTTTCTTTTCAGTTAAAATAATTGCTGGTCTTGGGGGAAAAGAACAAAAAACAAAACCACCAAACCCAACTCTATAATTCTTAGACCTGTGCCAAAAATGCTTGGTTTCCAGTTGCCTTCCTGTTTTTCCTTCCATGGGACTAACTTCCGTTGCCTGACTGAGACTCCCCTGTCCAGGTACGTTTAATTGTCTTTATCTTAGGAGCATTTCCTGACATTCCCCACAAGCTCAGTGGAGAATCCCTGAGCGCTCCCAGCACTCCCTCTGCAGCCCTCTGTCAATCACAGCTCCGCCAACTTTATAGCCAGTGAGTATCTGAAGCACTTCCTATCTCCAGTGCTTCTTAAACTTGAGCTGGCCACGGAAAAGATCGGAGATGTCAAATGATAGGTTAAAATTTATTTAAAAAGTTTATTTTGGAAAAAAAATTAAAACCTGATATACTAAACTTTCCCATATCCCTGGAATTCATGCTCCAGAAAGAGGGAAGAATTTAAAGGAGTCATGTGATTAAATAAGCATAGTGAATAGTTTCCTAGAAATAAAAAATTTATTTTAACTTCATATCTACTTGTTCAAAAAGTCAAATGTGTATTATACGGAAGGTGGCAAACATGTAAAACTTGCATTTCTTTTTTAAAAATATACACATAAGGAAGTAAATGTATTTGTTAGAAAATTTCACGCAGATCGAAACTATCTGCTTCCAGAAACATGACCAAGAATATAATTTCTAGCCAAGTGCTTTTCAGTTGCTACTATTTTTTTTGTTTAAATAAAGCATTAATGCTTCTTTACCACTTAAGTATAAAGAAAGCTTCAATTCACCCTTTTCATCCAGATACATGGCTGTAATATGTACTAGAAAAGCTACTAGGGAATTAGATTTGTTTATTTTAGGCATAAATGGTAAGAATTTTCCATAAGTGCAGTCCGTTTTGGGGGTGGGAGGGTGATGGGGATTTCCCTACTGGTTATTTCTATTAAGTTGAAATATGTGACTGCTTCTTAATAATTATAAATTTAAATTTTTCTCTTTTCTACCAGTTACCAAAAAGAAGCATAACAGAACAAAGGTAAATTTAAATTTAATACTGTTAAACAGCAGTGTTCAAGATAAACTTTCTTATATAAAATACAGCATTAACATAATGATTTTATATGAAAATATTTAGCTTGAAGCACAGTGATAATTTTAAGAAAGCATAAACATTAATGATTTTATAGATATGTGTGTTAAAAATTTAAGGTAAATCAACACAGGATAAAGTAAACACAAAAGATTACATACAAACCCTATATAGTTTATTTCTGACGAAACATATGAACTCTTTTCTACTAAAATACAAAATACATAATTCCTCTACCAACACTAGAGATCTGTCACCTAACTATATTACTCTATTTTAGGGAAAAAAAACAACAACTTCACATTGTCATAGCATACACACAGACTGCAATAAAGTGCTTTTTCTTATAGGATATAGATCCTGAGAAAATAAATCAAAAACAAAAATAACAGAACATTTCCGTCCGTCCAGCATAGTCCTGTTTCATTCCTACAGCCACGAGCTACATTACTGAGCCATTAGCCTGTAGTGAATAAAGCTGTTTCTTCAAGGAAACAGCGGCCTCTTTAGTCTCTTGATGTAGCATACTAACATGAGATGTGTACAATCAAGGGACATTGTGGAAGTACTTGTGGCTTATCTTGTGTTAATCTCAGTGTTGTTAGAAGAAGACAATACGTGTGACCTCGAGAGCTCCACAAACAGTGATATCTGGATTCCAAGACGGCTGAAACCAGGGCCCTTCCCAGGCTGAAACGTTCTTTTTACCACTCTAAATATATGCACACCCAAGATTCACTGTGCCAAACATTTAACGCAATCAGTAAAGACTCCTTCTCTCTTGTAGAAACAGTAGATAATACAGCGTCTTTAGTCACCAAAAATATCTTTATCACATAAACAGTTATATTCTGGTTCATAAAGATAAAACAGCCATACCTTTAGGCAGAGAAATCCTAATACTGGTGAAGCCTTATCACAGCAAGAGGAGGTGTAAAATAAAACAAAAAACTAATGCATTTGAATTAAAGAAAATCTAATAGGTAATTAGATAAATGCGAATAATGTTATTTAAAGACTGCCATCTATTATCTACTTTGTTGGAATACTTAAATATCTATGTGCATGATTTAAGTGTGTGTTAGAGACAGGCATTTTTCTTCTAGACTCTGAACATCATTCAACACACAATTCAAAATGTTCTGATACATCTGACACATTCCCAATGATGTTATACCGAAATCTATAATATCAAACTCTCAGAGATTATCACTTTCAGTGCTAAGGAATAATTTTTCTTTTCTTTACAGGAACATTTAATGGTGTGACTTCTGGAGTATCTTTTTCAATATCTCAAAAATCAGACTAACAATTTATTTTAAAATTAGGGTTATGATTCAGAGGCAAAGTAGAAATTACTGCTCATTTAAATTATAAGAAAGAAATATATAAAATAATTTTAAGATAATGGTGAAAGAGTTCTTGCCTAAGAGTCTCCATCTTATTATTTGGCTTTGGTTGTTAATTCAAGTTGAAACAGCATCACTAGTATTGTTGTCTTCGAGCATTTTGCTTTTGGAAAAAAGCCTTCCCAAATTCATAGGTACTGATCATAATAGCACAAGCAGGAGCAATTTTAATTAAACGGGGAATGAGGCCTGAAAAGAGAATAGAAAAAAAATCAGAACAAATTTTACCTTATGTTTAAAAAATGTAATTTTTTAAAAAGATTTTATTTATTAGACAGCGAGACAGAACGCGCACGCATCAGCAGAGGGAGAAGCAGAGAGAGAGGGAGAAGCAGACTCCCGGCTGAGCAGGGAGCCCGACGCCAGGCTCCGTCCTGGAACTCCAGGATCATGACCTGAGCTGAAGGCTTAACTGACTGAGCCACCCAGGTGTCCCTAAGATGTTTGCTTTCATATCATAAATGTGGTATGTTTTCATAAATGGGGAATGTTTTGAATAATTTCCTGCTTAAAGTTAATTCAGGAAGATGACAGATGTAAAAGTAACCATTTTATTCAACAATTTGGTAAAGCACGTATTTTTACCTGTAAATAATCCTGCAAATCCATTCTTAGCAACAATGTTCTTCATGATAGTCCAGGTTGACATAGGCAAAGGCATAGAAACTAAATGTTAAAGAAATGATACATTATAAATTATCACTTAATAACTTCTAATACACATAAAAATGTTTATGACTTTGGGCGTGTATAATCATTATAATAAGAACAGATCTATTCACCTAAAATTTACCCAAAATTTTATTTCTAACAATTGGATTCATTAAAAAGAAGAATTAGAAAAAGGTCTTAACTTTAAGGTGTATACAACTGGATATAATCAAGGACAAATATGCAGATGGATTCTCTGAATTAAGTTTCTTAAGCTTGGTGGTGGGTAGTATCCTTTATACGTATTTCCATGCCTTAAAATGAAAAATTTAAAAGATGTGTAGAAATTTTCATGGGGTTCTCAAAGCCAAACAGAAGCCCTGATAACCATTTTTCATTAAATTTTTATTGCACATCTTTAAAAAAATGTTTTTTTCCTAAGAAGTTCTGAAAAGAATAGCTCATTCTCCCTAGGGAGGTCTGTCTGCCTTTATTAAAACCTTTCTGAATAGATGTGCCAGTCTCTCTCTTTTTTTTAAAGATTATTTATTTGACAGAGGAGAGACGCAGCAAGAGAGGGAACACAAGCAGGCGGAGTGGGAGAGGGAGAAGCAGGCTCCACTCTGAGCAGGGAGCCCGATGCGGGGCTCAATCCCAGGACCCTGGGACCATGACCTGAGCCAAAGGCAGACGCTTAACGACTGAGCCACTCAGGCGCCCCTAGATGTGCCAGTCTTGATATAAATTATATCAATCTTGTCTCCTCCAAAGGGCAGACTTAGCCTTTTTTTAAAACAAAATTCTGCATTTTTATAAAATTTGGTAAAAAAATATTTCAAACTGTACAGTCACTAGAAGTACATTTGGCATCTCCAGCCTTTAATTAACAGTAACGTCTCTCTTATTTGCAGCCACTCAAATATCTGAAAGTAAAAAACTATTTTTTAAAAACAACAAAAATAGATGTCACTGATGTTCAAACATACAGCTATGAATGAGCTATTCACGCACAAAGTCTACTTACCTTCATTTTACACAGTGATTCTAAGCAGCTGCCTTAGGCCACAGATTACTAGATGCAGTAAGTAAAAAAGGAGTCTGCTAGGAAGCAGGCACACTACCACGTGAACACTGTGACAGCTGACACACTGAGGTTGTCAAAGTCTTGGTTTGAGATCAGCTGGATGAGAGGCAAACACTGCTACAGTAGCCTCATTAGCTGCTCAGAGCTGCATTTATAAGACTATGATAGTCAATGTGAACGTGGATGACAACTCTGAGTCCTTCAGAAAGATTAAGCTCTGTATTATTTAGCATGCCCAGGGAAAACAAGAAAAGGTTGGAGAAAGAGAGCTTTCAAAAATGGCTTTTTAGAATTTTACCACTTAATGGCATGGGCTCATTATTTCAAATCTCATTTGTAGAAATACCAGATTCTCTGACCCATGAAGATAAATGAGGCTTTGTGATTTATTTAGGATGCTATATGATCAATATAAATCTGTAAGTATAAAGATAATAACTATACTATAGCAATCCAACAGGAAGGAGACATTTTTGAAACCAAGAACAAAGTATTTATGAATGAAATTTAACTTTCTAAAGAAAGTTAATGACAAAAATTTTATATTACAAGTCGGCAACTTCTTCATGTTTAAATTATTCCATTTACATTTTGGAAACAAATAGTGAAAGAAAGGAAGCCAAGTAGCCAGGTATTTCTGATATTGTAGAATTCAAGACCCAAAGTGGTCCCTATTTAAATAGCAGGGTACAATCAGTGCAGAAGAGAATGGACAGAAAGCATTACCAACTGAAGGTAAGCCTGGGTCACACTCTAATCGAATCTCCAAAGTATCTCCTACCTAAAGTTCCAACACTCTATAGAGCTATTCCTACAGGTAATAAGTAACTTCTTACATTGTAAGGAAACACTGTTTGGTTATTTCATATTTCAAGCATAGACAACAATAAAAGAAACACTCATTTACTGACCATCCACATTTATCAAATCCTAGCAATTATACAGCAAAAATATTCCCTCTCAGTATTCTTCTTCCTATCTCCTGAGAGGTAACCACTCTCTTGTCTTTCTTTTTTCCTTTATCTTTCTCATGCTTCAGTTTAAACTTTATTACATCTGAACATATCCATAAATAATATATACTCTTGCTTTTCATGCTCTTAAACTTTGTATAAATGCTATCACACTGCACGTTTATATATTAGGATTATCTATATTGGCAAGTACAGCTATATTTGATTTATTTTTTATATGGATTATCACAGTTTGCCCATTTCCTTGCCAGGGACTATTCTGGTGATTTCTACCTTTTTGGGATTAAGAATCCTTGTACACGTGCAGACGTTTCTCTAGGGCACATATCAAAGGTGGAACTGCTTGTTCAAAGAGTCTTTCTTGAGACTGCCAGATTATTTTCCAAATTTAAGACTCTCACCTGCCCGGCATGAGCATTCCCACCAACAACCCAGTGCATATCAAATGTCCTCTCACTGCCCTTGTGGTTGGCATCGTCCTCATGACTACTAAGATGGAGCTTTTCTTCACAAATTTGTCACATATAACCATTTTTTAATGGTTTTAAAATTTCTGTTGAAGTATTTTAAAATACTGAATATGTTCATAGAAAAAAACTTGAACTGTCGAAAACAGGTGGATCTGAGCTAGGTTTAAAAAGCTGAAAGGTGACATTAAATTTTTTTAAATTATAAATGATGGACTCATAAGTGAGGAAATAGTTATCTCTATTATGAAATCTGGCACTCACTACATCCTAATATGTTTCTTTTCCATTACATTATGAGCTGTTTGAGGACTTAGAGATGGCCTCACTAGTCTGTATAGACCAGCATGGTGCACTCGAATCAGGAGTCGACTAATGGATGGAAGACATGGTCAAAGTGCGCTGCTACAGAGATCATATTCTTACAAGGAACTCAGCATCATTCTCTATAGAACACTTCTTATTTTTCTTTTTGCTTAGAGATAATGGATTTGGTGTAGCTGAGCTACAGAGTAGAGAAAGCCTCCACTCTTTGGTGGGGTAAATAATATATGATATAATGAGAAAAAATATGGGCTGTTTATCACTCAAATCAGAAGTGTAGTTTGCAGGAAAAGCGTATCTTGCTAAATATACCTGGTTCGTAGCTGAAGCAGAGTAACAGGTAAAAGTGACCAATGATAATCATACAAAATTAAGACCTAAGGCTTATTTAAGGTTTCTCCTTTGGGGTTTATTGGAGAAACACTAGAAGAAAACCAGTTGATAGGTAAGAGTTGAATCTAGTGAAAGAAGATGCCTCCTTGACGCCAGTCTCAAGGGGGATGTACAATCACTATCACCTAGGGAACATTTTCAGAATACACAAGTTAGAGCCCCAGATTAGTTCTATTAAATGACAGTCCATTGGTGGTGGTGCCCAACTTTAGATGTAATGAAAAAGCACCCCAGGTGCCTCCAGTTAAGTGGCTCTCAAACCTTAGTGAGCATCAGAACCTAACTGTAGAGATTCCCATCTTTTCCCTCACTATTGCCATGAGTCATGAATCACACCACAGAGCATATTCCTACTATATTAAACACTTCACATAATATTGAGGAAACAGGCATTCTGATGAGTTGGAAGGGAGAATAAAACAAAATAATTTTGAACTATCAGGGGAGAATAGATAAGCTGAGGCAGCTAGAAGGGTCCCACCCAAAACGGAAGTGGTAAGAACCCTGATAATAAACTTTGTTACTTTCCAGGTTTTAGTTAGCTCCTATTACAAGAATGGACTAGGAGTCTGGAAAGTCAAGGACAAAGTAGTCACTAATATTCATCAGATTCAGTTGTTTGTAAACAGTGTTTCTTTCAACAATTATAATACCTATTTTACTTGTATGCAGAATATGCTGGTGGGTTTGAACACCAGAACAATTTATTAACATTATTATAATAGATTTATCAATCACGAGGTTTACATGATACATTTTTGTAATAGATAATTTCCAAAGGATTTGCCACACTTTCTATAGATAATAAATAATGACAGAAGGAATCTAGCAGAAGCACCTTAGAGTGCACTTTTGTTCTAGAAGAAATTACAGGTTATAAAGAGGTAAACAAAGGATAACAGGTAGGAAAAAAACGTATCAAAAGGAAGGGAAGCTAAAAAATGTTATGAATGAAATGTATACAACAAACTAATGAAACAAAACACACCAAGAGAAAAAGGGTTCCCACTAATTTCCTATCCTTCACCCTAATTTGTCTAGATTTATTTGAAAGAATAGTTATCTAATATAGTACGTAGTTTTCTCTTTAGCAGGTACAAGACTTAACTGATGGCAGGCAAAATATATAGATTTTTAAATTTCTTAAGTTTTGAAGGGGGTTGAGTATTTTTTTCTCTGGGCATTCCGTTCTAACAGTATATTAGTTTCAGTTAAAGCAGCAGAGGAAAAAAATCTTATTTTTCTTATTTAGATAGTCCCATCTGCAAAGAAAAATAAAAACAATCATGGCATCTTGAAAATGTTTTAAATTACTTAAACTTACTTTTATGACTTTCATATGTCCAAAGTTGAGTCTGCTTTTGTGTTTTTACCACATCGAATGGCAAAGTTGCAACAGCTGCAAACTGTCAAAAAGTACAATTAATTTAAATCTACCTTTCAATTTTTTCTTAATATTTTTATATTCTTCTAAGTAGCACATTATTGAAGGATAAAGAATGGAATCATAACTAAACTGAAACTTAAGATGAAACCAGACATATTCAAAGAGAAGTTTTCATTTGGTTCCAGTAGGTCAGCACCTCACTCTAGGTCATCACAAATTCATTTTGTAAGTATGTGGAAATAAGAAAACTCTGTGGCCAAGATCATGATGATATGAACCTGCATAAAAGACCACTACACAGCTTTACATTATGTGGAGGAGTGGAAACAGTGAACTCTCTACTACCTAAAAATGGTCATTTGAGATTCCTCCCTTCTGACTCTAATTTCTGTTAAAATTCTTTTTTTTTTTTTTTCTGTTAAAATTCTTCTAAGAAATACTTAGCCAAAATGTTCCCAAAGAAACAGGAATTACCAGCAGAGGATGAAATGACTTCTACTCAATCTGATTATATATATGAAATAACAAACACTCCATGAAATATTACCTAACCAGATCTACTGGCATTAATTTAATGAACAAATTGACAAATATTTGGTAAATGATAAAGCACTAATTAAAATATTATCATAGCTGTAATGATCTAACAAATCAAAAAATTTTCAGAAAAACATAATAATGTATTTGTAATATAATAAAAACATAGACACAAAGTACATTTAAAAATATTTAGTGGCTAGGGGTGCCTGGGTGGCTTAGTCTGTTAAGTGTCTGCCTTCGGCTCAGGTCATGATCCCGGAGTCCTGGGATCGAGCCCCGCATCGGGCTCCCTGCTCAGCGGGGAGTCTGCTTCTCCCTTTCCCCCTCCTCCCACTCATGCTTGCTCTCTCTCTCTCTTTCCCTCTCTAAAATAAATAAATAAATAAAATCTTCAAAAAATAAAATATTTAGTGGCTAAATAATTTCCTCAAAATAGGATAGTCAATACTTAGAAAATTTTTAAAGCAGTGCAGCCCAAAAGTGATATCTCAATAGATATGAAATGCTATATAATCTTTCATTCTGTTTTAATAAGACAATTACAATTATTCTGGAATATTAACAAGAAAAGAATATCAACTTACAGAACCAGACAATGCCCCTGAAGTAAAGTTGATCATAAATGTTGGTTCATATAAACCAGATTTTGCACACAACCACTTCCTTAAAACTTCATAGTTATACCAGTACATTGCTATAAAAACAGAAAATGAAATGAACACATAATTTAGAAGTGAAATGGGGACTTTAAATATATAAGGTTATATATTAAAGGAAAAGGGAAAGTCTAACCCTGATACATCCTACTTTCTGCTTGGACACACATACTAGGTGAAACTGAAAAATTCAAAGAAAAAAAATGGAACCAAGTTCTCAGAAATATTCTAGCAGCCTTATAAACAAATATACCACAGTAAAATAGGACTTTAATTCTAAAACCTGACAAGGACAATAGAAGAAAGGACAACTATAATTCAATCTCATTCATTAACACAGGTATAAAAATTCTTAAAAAAAAAAAAGGTAACCAAACCCAGAAGTATTTCATAAAACATCATATACTATGACTAAATTGGGTTATCATAAGAGGAATGCAAAGGTAGTAAATGTTAACAAACCCTTTAAATGCGAAACACCACATTAAAAGAATCATGGGATCATCTAAAATTGATGGAAAAGCATTTCATAAAATTCAACCCATTTTCATTTTTAAAGCAAAGCAATTTCTTCGAAACCTTGAGATAAAAGGAAATTTCCTTAACTAGAAAAAGGATATACATCAAGAACCCTTAGCAAAAGTAATTAATGGTGAAACAATTATTTCCTTAAGAATGAGAAAAATGATAGGGATGCAACATCATTGCTATTATTCAAAACTGTCCTAGGAAGCGTAGTAAGATACGAAAAAAATAAAAGCTCTGTTAATTAAAAATGGAGAAACAAAATAGTTACAATTTACATATTTATGTCTATACAGGACATCCAAAATATAGGCAAAGTAAAATTAATAATAGTTTTAAAAGTAGCTGAATATTAAATATAATCTAACACAGGAAAATTAATTTTAACACTGCACTGGCCTGAGATTTGGAATTTTTATTTTAATAGAGCTTTTAAAATAGCTACCAAAACTGGAGGTGGGTGTTAACTATAAATAAATCTTAAAAAAAAAAAGGTTGTATATAGTATTTATGAAGAAAAATTTAAAACTCTACTAACACACTTTAAAGAAAAATTATATAATAGAGATGACATGCTTGGGGAAAAAAATAAGGTAACATCAAGATTTTTAATAATGCACCAGTAGTTTAGACAACACCAGTATCAGCACAGGCTCAGACAAACTGGCCAGCAGAACAGGTGTATGCATGCGTGAGGCTCTGATGGGTAACCCTGCAAATCCCTGGAGCAAGTGTGGTGATTCATAAATGATGCTGGTACAACCATCCATCCATATGGGGGGGGGATAAAGTTGATCATTTATCTCAGTTCTTAACTGCAAATTATGGATAAATGGCCAATGAAATGGTGCGCAACCTCATCAACAGGCAGGCAAATATATAAGTTAAAGTGAGATACCACTTTAAATTACTAGAGAAACAAAATTTAAGAGCTTTGACAGTAAAAGTACTGGTGAGGGTATGAAATGAACAGGAAGCTGGTAGGTGTACTGATCTATATAGTCACTTTAGAAAAGAATCTGACATTATGTAATAATTAAAATGTATATATTTATGTGAACTAGCAAATTGAATACTGGAGAAGTCCTTGTATGTGTACACCAAGAGTCTACTAAAAATATTCACAATAGCACTTTGTTTACTCATAAATGAGTAAAAATGAAAAAGTTTCACATAAAAACAAAAATGAAACTTAAGATTTTTGAGTAAAATAAGCATTTTTTAAAGCTCAAAAATAGGGGCGCCTGGGTGGCTCAGTGGGTTGGGCGTCTGCCTTTGGCTCAGGTCATGATCTCCAGATCCTGGGATTGAGCCCTGCATTGTGCTCCCTGCTCAGTGGGGAGCCTGCTTCTCCCTCTCCCTCTGCGCCTCCCCCTGCCTGTGCTCTTTCTCTCTCGCTCTGTGTCAAATAAATAAAATCTTAAAAAAGTAAAGCTCAGAAATAGGCAATACTAAGTAACATACTGTTTGGCAATAATACACATGTAAAACCATTTTTTAAAAATCGAATGATGAAGTTCAGTACAGTGGTTACCACTGGAGATGTTGACAGCGGAGGTGAATGAATATATGTGGTTTCATGATTTAAAAAATTGCAGTGTTCTCGTTCAGAGATTGAATGGTGACCTCACAAGTGTTCGTTTTATTAATATACTTCATAATTTATACTACATTACTTCTTATGTGTCAAATATCATATAAAAAAATGAAGAAAAATAATTGGCCTAGGAATCTGTATTTTTAAATCACATAACTAAACACAAAAGGCTGAAGAGGAATACTAATGGAAAGGGCAAGATGCATAGAGATGTGAAGAGAGCACAAGAAAAGGATTAATTCGAAGGGGGAAAAAAAGGAATTTTGAAGCATGCACATTTTATAAGTTGTTAGTTTTGCACTTTTTCATGATTTTCTCCCTCCTTCACAATTCAATAATTAGCACAATCTCCTCTCTGATTTATAATAGTATTTTACAGGATACTCATTTAAAGGGGAAGATTTTTATCTCTAATAACTGAAAAAGTAGAAATCAATATAATTGACAGGAGCTCTTAAACATTTTATATTTTGATTTGTAGTAGTTCATTTACCTTAGTAATTATCGCATTTAGGGTAATGTTAAAGGTAGTTTGTTTTATCTAAATGTGAATATATACCGATTAATAGCTTTAAAAAAAATGAAACAGAAGGAAAACAGAAAGTCAGGCTTGAATTAGAAACTACTTGTCCAATAAAGACTCCTCAAGACATGAGGGCCCAACACTGAACTAGGAATTTGTGGTCACCAAAGAAGATAACTTACCTTTAGCCTTAAAGGGCTTCAAATTTACTTAATTTAAAAGTGATATATATAATGAATCATTGAACACTACATCAAAAACTAATGATGTACTATATGTTGGCTAATTGAATAAAAAATAAATAAATAAAATAAAAGTGATATATACATAAGACAACGCTACCTAAAATTTAGCAGATACTAAGATAAATCCTACCTGAGAACGGTACATCTCTAAGAACAGTAGGAATCCAGCCCCTCCAAAGGGAAATCCAACCATCTTCAGATACTTTCTTGCTGACAAATCGATGCAATTCTTTGTAAGAAAACTTCTTAGATTGCATCTTGGTTCTAATCAATTCTAATGGACTTATCACAGTTACTGCACCAACTAATATAAACAAGCAAATATAACAAAACAAAAACAAAGCCATGTACTACGCAAACACACATGCAAAAATATTTCATGCATTTTATATATATATCTTTCATTCTGAAATGTCTGCAAACCTTAAAATCAAATATCTAATGATGCCAACATATTGGTGCACATTTTTTTTTCCTTGATAAAGGTATTTCTTAAAAGCCTGCTTTCATGTAACTTATTCTTTCTGGTTTCAACTCTTTGTTTTTAAGATTTTATTTTTTTTTAAGTAATCTCTACACCCAGCATGGGGCTCGAACTCACAACCCCAAGGTCAAGAGTCGCGTGCTTCACCAACTGAGCCAGCCAGGCACCCCTGGTTTCACCTCTTTCACGAGCAGTTCCAGAAATATTATACATCAATTAAACTACTATAAAACCTCACTCCCACAGCACAGAGAAAAATATCTTTCTGTACAGATGCAAATTTCCTTCTCATTAAACTCTGAATCCCAGAGTTATCTATAAGGAAAAGGATTCAGGACTTGGGCATCAATTTGACATCAACTTGACATCTGATATCTGACATCTGATGTCATTGTAAAATCTAGAATCTAAAGTCTAAACTCTCTGTCCAAGATTCAATAGGGATGGCTTGATTCCATCTTATTCTGATGGCAATCGCTACATACTATATGACTAGAATTCTAGAGTATAGGTATTAACAAATTAGTACAAGCTACAATGCAAAATGTACCAACACTCTGCATTTTCTACAAAATTATCTGTGACTGTCAAAATTGTAAAAGAAGTTTTAAACAGAAATCAAAATGAAAATACAGTAAGTTTATTACTTACATCTGGCAACAATTCCGGCAATAATTGGTATATGACTTTCATTTTCTCCTAATTTTGATCTCAGGAGAGCAGATAATTGATCATAGCAGGTAAAATAAATAACTGTGGCAGGAACTGCCATCACTCTGTTCGAAAAACACCAACAAAAAGATGTATACAAAACTGTCAAAAGGCTTAAATGTATTATTATTAAATATAAGCTAAAATCCTTATATTATATATAAGCTGAAAACCGTAACAAATCAGCCAATGAGATCGATTTTTCTTTTAAAATTATTAGTGTTTAATTTAGGCAACAAAAAGGTGTACAATAGTATCTGCCCTATAGTTTAGAGTCTAGTTGTAAAGATAAGTTACAGAGCACTTGCTCAGGTCATAAATGGGAAAAGACTAAAGACTACCTCCTTGATTTGCTCTATTGTTACTGGTCTCCCAAAAATCTTCCTTCCTAATTACATTCACTGTAATATGAAAATCCCTGAAGTAAAAAATACAAGAGCATTTGTAAAATATTTTTGAACTTTGGACAGAGCATCATACCTGCTTGTATCTAGAAATAAATTACAATTAATGTTGCTAGAATATATATAGTTTTGAGGAAATTCCAGTGACATATTCTTTCAAATGAAATCATCAAAAGGGAATTATTAATAAAATTAAACACAAAGTTGCAGGCACTGTCATGTTATACATATTAATACAACAAGAAACCAGTTTATGTTTATGGTCTGACTAAGGGACATTCACAGACCATACTTTGAAATGCCTAATGTTCCATAGTGAAGTCTGATGATGAGAATTTAGAAATAGAATTGACTGCCGGGCTTGGATCAGCCACTAACTTGATCACCTTAGGCACTGTTTAAAATGTATGCCTCAGGGGCGCCTGGGTGGCTCAGTCGTTAAGCATCTGCCTTCGGCTCAGGTCATGATCCCGGGGTCCTGGGATCGAGCCCTGCATCGGGCTCCCTGCTCAGTGGGAAGCCTGCTTCTCCCTCTCCCGCTCCCCCTGCTTGTGTTCCTTCTCTCGCTCTCTCTGTCAAATAAATAAAATCTTAAAAAAAAAAAAAAGTATGCCTCAAAGTGACTAATTGCTCCACAAAAAAGATACATCAAAAAGAAATGAAGCAAAAAAAGGTATTACTTGGGATTTTTACATTCAGCCTTACTAGTTTATCATATTAACTCATATAATAGCTAGTTAGTAGAGAACTTAAATTATCCAAAAAAGGGAAAGTATATATGTCACAGTATCTCTTATTATTTTTGTAAAACAAACAAAAAAGTAACACCAAGTTCTTAATTTCTGAAAATGAAAAAAAAATTATGCTTGTGCACCAAAGACTTACCACAGCAGGCCTGGTTGCTCAAGTCTTCTTTATCTTCAGGGGGACCTTTTGCATGATTGACCTTTGGCCAATTCCAAGGAATGTAGCCCTTGGAATATTCCATATAGTAAGGTTTTTTTTTGGTATGTCTGGAGTACAAAATCAACTTGTCTGGGTTGTTTTGTGCAAATGATGTGACTTTGGTAAACAGTTGCTTTTTTTTTTTTTTTTTAAAGATTTTATTTATTTGACACAGAGAGCACACGTAGGCAGAGTGGCAGGCAGAGGGAGAAGGAGAAGCAGGCTCTCTGCTGGTGGGGCTCGATCCCAGGACCCCAGGATCATGACCTGAGCCGAAGGCAGCCGCTTAACCGACTGAGCCACCCAGGCGCCTCTAAACATTTGCTTTCTTTTGGGGGGTTTGGGTCTTGGTAATCACAGGTGGTCACAAAGAAAGAACTTGCCTATGTCATCAATCCCCAATATAAGCACCAGACTCTGCCATCAAACACTTTGCACATGCCACTGCAGTTCAATGCTGGAAGAATAAGCCTGTCCTATGGAATGTCACCGGAGGGCTCTAGAAGCCTTATGCCTGCCTGGTCAGCTACTGTTGTACCTTTTCCTTTCCTGATTCTGCTTTGTAGCCTTTCGCTGTAGTAAGTCACAGACATGAGTATAACAGTCTTTAGGTCCTGTGAGTCCTTCTAACAAATCATCAAATGTGTGGGTGGTTGTGGGACTCACAAAACAATGCTTCAGAAAATGAAAAAGTCCCAATATTATAAATGCACAATTTTATCCAACCATGCCACTTATAAGGCAAAACAAAACAGCAACCATCATTTAGTGAGAAAATATTAAATTGCAACTTACAAGGTTGGGGGAAGGCCACTCCACAGGGATTTAATGCCCTCATTTCGAACAATTTTCAAAAAGGCATCCTAAAATTATAATAGAAAATAGTAGTCAAAATATATCCTTGAACCAGATATATAAACTTTTTGATAAATGATTGGTACTTTTATTCTTTCAAGCATTCATTTCCAAAATGTGAGCTTCTCAGATTTATGTTATATCCATTCTTAAAAAAAAAAAAATTTTCCTCAACTTTCAAATACAAGTAAAACATTTCTGAATGATACTTGCTGTTCACAGGATAAAATTTATGTTACTCAGCTATAGAGTGTTCTACTTAGGGCTTAGATGCCTAGTTTTTAAAGGATTATTATAAAAAGGAAATTGAGTAATGGCAGAGAAATAGGTCAGATTAACTCTCTTGACCAACTACAGAATCTGAGAAAAAATTATTTAAACCCAGTACTTGAAATCTCTGGAGAGGAATCAAACTGCAGGTAAAAATCAGTGGGAAGTCTGTTGTTAAAGACAAAGAGCAAGGAGTGAGATTTGCAAATTTGTAGCTTTTGTCTGCAGAAGTGGCAAAGAACAGCACATTTACTTGCTTGACATGGCAAACACAGAGTCCAGGCTGACAGAATATTCAGAAACTTAGGTAGGAAAAGGAGGCACTACAGAAGGCACAAGCCCCAAAGTTTGCATACAAAATCAGCCACCAAACTTGGCTCACCAATAAATTATGCAATCCCAGAGCAAGACAACAAAGACGACAACAACAACAAAAAAGCAGCAGCTAAAGGCTGAGTGGAAATTTCAGCTGCAAACCAACACAGGGGAGCCTGACTTTGGAGTGTGAATCCAGCCAAAGTTAACTGCCTTCTAGAACAAAACGGACTCTTTAGAAGAATATAAAAGAAATCCAGAGTTTTTACAATGCATCATTCATAATGTCCACTATACAATCAAAATTCCTAAGACATAAAAAGAAACAAGAAAATGTGCCCATACATAAAGAAAAAGTAGTCAAGAGAAACCAACACTGAAATTTCAGATGATACAACTAGCAAGCAAGAATTCTCAAGGAGCTATTATAAATATATTCAAAAACTTAAAAGATGATATATAGATAATGACTGAACAAATCTGGAATTTCAGCACAGAAATAGTTACCATAAAAAACAGCCAAATGAAAATTCTAAACCTGAAATGAAAAATTCACTAAGTGGGCTTAACAGCAGAAAGGAAACAGCAAGTAGAGTCACTGAACTTGAAGACAGATCTTCAGTCTGAAGGAGGAGGAGGAAAAAGAATGAAGAAAAATGTAGAAGCTCAGGGACCTGATGGGAAACATCAAGTGGTAAAACAGGTTTATTTGGAATCACAGAAGAAAAGAGAGAGAACAGGACAGGAAATAACCTACAGAAATGATGGCCAAAACTTCCCCAAATATGTGAAAGACATCAATTTACAGAGCCCCAAATCAGAAAAGATCCCAAGCAAAATAAAAACAGACAATGAAAACAGAAAAGGAAAAGCAAAACGACAAAACACATCTAGAGAATGGATGAAACAAATGAAGGCTAACTTCTCATAAGACACAGGGAAGGTCCCAAGATAATGTAATGAATGACATGTTTAAGGCGCTGAAAAAAACTATGCCAGAATTTTGTATGCTGCCAAAATAGGCTTCAAAAATGCTTGACAAAGACATTTCAGTAGAACAAAAACTGAGAGAAAAACTGCCAAAATACCTGCATGAAAGAAATGCTGAAAAAAAGCTCTTTGGGAAAAAGGTCCACGATGCTACAAAAAGCAACTAAGATCTTCAAAAAAGGAAGGAAGTAAAGAAGAAATGGTAAATATACAGTTATATATGAAAAAAAAATTATTTTTCCCCTTTCTTTTAACTACTTTAAAAGCTATGACTCTTTAAATAAAAAAATTCTAACAGTGAGTTGCAGAATCTGTAATGTACATGAAGCCACAGCACCAAGAAAGAGGACAGAGAGAATGCTGTCAAGAACCATGCGGGGTCTAAGTACATGGACCCTACTTACAAATTACTATGAGAGCTGGCCGAAGGCAAGAATCTCGGGCTGAAGAGGTAACGGACAGTTTATTACTCACAGGAACAGCAGTAGCCAGAATACCAGCATTTCTGTACCAGTTTCCTGAGCCCCAATTTCCACAGGACACATGAGGGTGTCTGGATGACATCGAACACACAGCGGCCTGCATTACAGCAGGGGAAATCTGACCTGCGGGGACCCAAATCCTCTGTAATGGGAGTGAGGACACCTTCCCTTTGCTCTAGAGGGAGACACTGTATCTTCCAAGGTTATTCACTATACAAACATCCTGGAAAAGATGGCAAGGAATATTAAGGGCAGTCAGCACCTTGCTCACAAGATACGTAGAAACGTGAAAGACTTGGGAGAATTGTCTCCCTAGAAATGGGAATAGAGAAATCAATGTAATATTATAATTCAACTAATCAAAAAGAAGGCAAGAAAGGAGAAGAAAACCAAAAAGCAACAACAGAGGGAGCAAATAGCAAAAAACAAAGATAGGAGACTGATACCCAACCACGTTAGGAAGTCCTTTAAAGCCAAGTACTAAGTTTTCCAATTAAAATTCAGAGATTGCTGGGGCGCCTGGGTGGCTCAGTCGTTAAGCGTCTGCCTTCGGCTCAGGTCATGATCCCAGGGTCCTGGGATCGAGCCCCGCATCGGGCTCCCAGCTCTGCAGGAAGCCTGCTTCTCCCTCTCCCACTCCCCCTGCTTGTTTTCCCTCTCTTGCTGTCTCTCTCTCTGTCAAATAAATAAATAAACTCTTAAAAAAAAAAATCAGAGACTGTCAGAGAGGGGACTAAAAAAAACAAGGCCCAGCTGTATGTTGTCTTGGAGAAAAAGGATGGAAAAAGATACACCTTATAAACACTAGGAGAAAGCTGGAGTGGCTGCATTACTATCAGACAAAAGATTTCAAGATAATGAGCATTACCAGTGATAAAAAGAAACACATTTCATTAAAATAAAATGTATCAGAAAAAGGTATCAAGTATAAATGTATATGTCCCTAAAACATGGCTTCAAAACCCATGAAGCAAACTCAAGAGAACTCAAAGCGAAAACAAAGTCAATCATAATTGAAGATTTTTATATCCTCTTTCAGTGACTGACAGAATTGAAGAAAAAAATCAGTAAGAATTTAGAAGATCTAAATGAAGTATCAGCCATCCTGATCTGATGGTTTACAGGACACTATATGCCCAACAATTGCAGAATATAGGTTTTTAAAGTGGACATAAAATATTCACCAAGACAGATCATAGTAGGGCCATTAAGCAAGACTCAATAAATTTCAAAAATCTGTAAATTTACAGAGTATATTCCTCTGACTGGAATAAAAGTAGAAATCAGAAACAACAGGATTCTAGAAAATATCCAATTATTAATAAATTAAATATTACACTTCTAAATAACCATGGCAAAAAAAGAAATTACAAGGGAAATTAGAAAATATTTCAACTGACTGATATTAAAAATTGGGATACATCAGGGGCGCCTGGGTGGCTCAGTCATTAAGTGTCTGCCTTCAGCTCAGGTCATGATCCCAGGGTCCTGGGATTGAGCCCCACATTGGGCTCCCTGCTAGGTGGGGAGCCTGCTTCTCCCTCTCCCACTCCCCTCTGCTTGTGTTCCCTCTCTCGCTGTCTATCTCTGTCAAATAAATAAAATCTTAAAAAAAAAAATTGGGATACATCAAATTTAGCGCCCTGAAGGACATAGTTGCCACTTCTGTCCTCAGGACAAGAAAAAAGCTCAACAAACTGAAAAATTAACAACTCCTCTTAGATTTATAAAATAATCGAAGCCACAGGGCAAACTGCTACCCTGAAAACTGGATAAACAGATACAGAGACTCACAGCTTACTAGAGTGGAAGCCTGCATTTAGAACCAATGTTAATAACTACGCTTTAAACTATACATAACAAATTGCTGAAAGCTCAGTGTATATTAACGTGAGGATCAAAAACTGAGGGGGGCCTCTCCACTTTCATGAATTTTAGCTCTATGAGTCCTACCAGATTCTCACTGTGATGATCAGAGAAAAATCTCCTCCTGCTTCCACCAGGGGGAAGGGGAAATGTAACCAGTTTTGAAATATACCCCAAACCTGTATTCTCCTTAATAAAGCCTATACTCAAGGGAAAATATTTTATCAGAGCCTAAACCACTGCAGTTTTACCAAAATCTAACCAACCTGGGGCAAGGGAAACACCCAACTCATGTTCCTAAAGAATAAGACCTAATCACAGAACTATAGAATATTTCTCTTCCTCCTTACCTAACACCACATCTCTAGGGCTTTTGTAAAACAACAGAGGATCACAGATTTGACGAACCATAAGCCTCAGATTCTGTGTGAGCAGTCTCTAGGGAAACTCAAAGATAACAGGCAAGACAAAAAAGAGGACACCAGAGGGAATTTTATTCTCTGACAACAAAGCTACGACAAGCAGTTCACACAGCCTTACCTGTAATCAGATAAACATTATCACCTGACAATAAAGCTGCATTGACCTCCGTTTTTTTTAACCCAATACAACATGTGTGGCTTTCAACAAAAGAAATTACAAGTATGCTGAAAGGCAAAAAAACACAGTCTGAAGAGACAGAGCAAGTGTCAGAACCAGATTCATATATGGCAGAGATTTTAGAAGTATCAGACTGGGAATCTAAATAACTAAGATGAATACGGTAAGCATTCTACTGGTAGTGTCAGAGGGGCGGGGGAAGAACAGGGAGGAGTGGGATCACCCCACCAGTGTCCGTGCAAACGATAAGGTAAGCCAGAACTCCCTCTCTGCTCTCAATCTGTTTGGGCTGCTATAACCAAGTACCTTATAGACAACAGAAATTTATATCCCACATTTCTGGAGGCTGGAAGTCCCAGATCAGGGTCTCTGATTTCTTACTGTATCAGAACATGGTCGAAGGGCAAGGACGCTCTGGGCCTCTTCTACAAGGTCATTAATTCCTTAGGTCTCTGCCCTCATGACCTAATCACCTTCAGCTCCACCTCCTAATACTATCACTTCAGGCTGTAGGATTTCAACATATGAATTTGGGGTAGACAAGACACAAACATTCAGATCATAGCACCTGTCTAACAGTAAAGAGGTTCTCCACAACACAGTGTGTCTGTGGATGCTAAGTGAGAAACCTGAACTTCCAGCTATACCCAGCACTAACAAGGTGGCACCCCTCTTCCTCTGAGGTAAGTGTCAAAAAAGCCAGTTAGAATGTTTAAATGAGATTCACAATGTAATACGCAAAATTTCCTGGTTTCAATAAAAAAATCTATTGTCATTCAAAGAACCAAGAAGATGTCTAACTAAATGAAAAAAGACAACAGACGCCAACGAGATAGAGTATTAAAATTATCTGATGTAGATTTTAAAGGGGTCAACATAAAAATCACTGAATGATCATTTATGAACACATCCAAAACAAATGAAAAATTAGGAAGCCTCAGCAAAGAAATATACACACAAAAACTCTATAAAGATGAAATTCTAAAGTAACGCATAGAAGGGAGGAAAAATAAAACAGCAAAAGAAAACAAAGAGAAGGGGTGCCTGGGTGGCTCAGTCATTAAGCGTCTGCCTTTGGCTCAGGTCATGATCCCAGGGTCCTGGGATCGAGCCCCGCACTGGGCTCCCTGCTCAGCGTGGAGTCTGCTTATCCCTCTTCCTCTGACCCTCCTTCCACTCATACTCTCTCACTCCCTCCCTCCCTCTCTCTTTCTCAAATAAAATCTTTTTTTTTTTTTTTAAAGATTTTATTTATTTATTTGACAGAGAGAGATAGCGAGAGCAGGAACACAAGCAGGGGGAGTGGGAGAGCGAGAAGCAGGCTTCCTGCCGAGCAGGGAGCCCGATGTGGGACTCGATCCCAGGACCCTGGGATCATGACCTGAGCCGAAGGCAGACACTTAACGACTGAGCCACCCAGGCACCCTCAAATAAAATCTTAAAAAAACAAAACCAAAAAAGGAAATGGCAGGCTGTTAACAATGAGACAACAGGCCCAAAATGGAGTCACTTATGCTAACCCCAACGTACGTAACCTAACTGCAGTTTCAGCCTCTCCCAAGAACATGACCTTAACCAATGTATAATTACCAAGTTAGTAATCTGCCTGAGAGACCCCCCAAATTCCCTCAAAAGATTGTTACATTGCCTGTAACAATCCACTCTCTGCTAGAATAATAACTTTTTTGCCCCATCTTCTTCTGCCTATAAAAGTCCTCTGCCTATAAAGTCTCATCAGAGCTCCCTTCTACTTGCTAGATGCAATGCCGCCCAAATCATGAATTGTTGAATAAAGCCAATTAGATCTTCAAATTTACTCAGCTGAATTTTGTTTTTTAATGAGGGTTAAGTTCTACAGTACCTGTAACTCTATTAAATATAGTCTAAATACATCAACTAAAGATAAAAACTGACAGAGTAGTTAAAAAAAATGACTCAATTTTATGCTTTTATAGGGGAGCAAAATTTGGCACCACAAAATGCAACTCTTTGGCATGCAGATTATTTTAGGCTGAATATTTTCAAGAAACAGAAGCTTCAGGAAGAACCTTTGACCTTCCCTCTGTCTAAAAGACTTTACAAAGAGGAACTGCTCTAGGAAGGGAGCTATCACCATAGATAACTATAGTGTAATATAAACTAGGTGTGGTAGGGAGGATCCTGTCTGTTAAAATTCCTCTCTGTGTCCCACTGTTTCTGTGTGGCCCAGCACACATCTGTTTGCCAAACATTTACTTTTTCATCTTGCAGTGAATTGTCTTCCTTCCTTGTGAAACCCCAGACCCTTTCCCCTTTTTAACTGTGGATGACAAATAAACCTCAACTGCCTGCCTATGGGCTACATTTTCTTATAGAAAAATACATACATAGTTAACTTTGATTTTCTCCTGTTAACTCAGTTCATTGTCAACACAGTAAAGATGTTATTTAGGTTTTACACAGTTTCTATAAAAATCTTAGCGAGACTTTTTTATAGATATAAAAACATTATTCTAAAATTTATATGAAGAGACAAAGGAATTTTAGGAATGGTTAAAATAACTTTGAACAAGAAAAATAAGAATAAAGTGGGAGAAATCAGTCTTTCAGGACTTATTATGTTTCTACAGTAATTAAGACTGTGCTACTGATATAGGTAATAGACAAATAAATGAGAAAGAATAAAGAACCCAAAAACAGATCCTCCCAGTATGCCCAACTGATTGTGGACAAATGTGCAGAAGCACCTTACTGGAGGAAAGACAGCTTTCAACAAATGCAACTGGATACTCACAGGCAAAATGAACAAAAACAATGAAAAGGTCAACCTCAGATTCATACCTCCTATAACAATAACTCAAAATGGATCAAGGACTTAAATATAAAACATAAAGCTATAAAACTTATAGGAAAAAAACCAGGAGAAAATCTTCCAGTCTAAAGATAAATAAAGCATTCTTAGATTTGACACCTAAAGCAAGAAGAAAAATAATAAATTGAACATCAAAATTAAACTTCAACTCCATGAAAGACCCTGTTTAAGAGGATGAAAAAAAAAAGAGTAGAAAAAATATTTGCAAATCCACTCTCAAGAGGATTATTGTCTAGATTTTATGAAGAGTTCTCAAAACTTAATAGTAAAAATACAAACAGTTCAATTGGAAAATGGACAAAAGACGTGAAGAGCCATTTCACTGAAGAGGATATACTAATAAATAAGCATATGTAAAGATGTTCGGTATCAGTAGCCACTAAGGAAATGCATATTAAAACCACAGTGAGTTATTACACATCTCTCAAAACCGCTAAATAAAAATAGTGACAACATCAAAGGCTAGTGAGGATGTGGAGAAATTAGAATAGTTACACACTGCTGCTGGGAATGTAAAATGGTACCACCAGTCTAGAAAACAGTTTCTTAAACTCTAAACATACAACTACCATATGACCTAGCAACTGCACTCCTGGGTATTTATCCCAGAGAAATGAAGACTTATGCTGATAGTATGATTTATAATTAGAAATAATACATTTTGGTCTTTGTCCATGGTTCCTGGCAAACAGTTCCTAAAATCACTGTAATTTCCTAATTAATAAAGAGCAACGGAAGCATCTTTTGTTATAATATTCAGCCTTTTGTTCTCAGTCCTAAAATAGCTCCAGAGAATACAGGTGAAAAGAGTATCTTTTGTTATTCATAATAAATTTGATCAATCACGTCTATATAAGAAAGCCTCCATAAAAATCCCTCAACTACAGGGTCTGGAAACTTCCAGGTTGGTGAACACATGGAGGTACAAGGAGGGTGACACACCAAGAGAGGGAAGCTCCACACCCACCCCCCAAGCCTTGCCCTATGCATCTCTTCTAACTGGTTACTCCTGAGTTGTATCCTTTCATAAAAAACTGGTCATCTAGTTAGTAAACTGTTTTCTGGAGTTCTGTGAGCTATTCTAGCAACCCACTGAATCCAGGAAGGGGGTTGTGGGAACCTCTGATTTATAGCCAGTTATCAGAAACACGGGTGACAACCTGGCTTGTGAATGGCATCTGAAATGGGAGCAGTCTTAATGGCGTCAGTATTGACTTAAACTCTAGGATACCTGGTTGGTGTTCACTGATAACTGAGGAATTGCTTGGCACGGAGGAAAAAACCCATATATCTGGTTTAGAAGTGTTGTAAATAGAGTGTTCCCAGAGAAAAACAGTGAGTAGTTTGTTGTTGTTTTAATATTTACTTTCACACAAAAACTCGAGAATGAATCTATGTAGCAGCTTTATTTGTCTTTTTCAAGGTTTTATTTATTTATTTGACACAGAGGGAGGGAGGGAACACAAGCAGGGGGAGTGGGAGAGGGAGAAGCAGTCTCCCCGCTGAGCAGGGAGCCTGATGCAGGGCTCGATCCCAGGACCCTGGGATCATGACCTGAGCCGAAGGCAGCCGCTTAACGACTGAGTCACCCAGGCGCCCCTGTAGCAGCTTTACTTGAAACAGCTCAAAACTGGCCACAACCCAGAAAACAAACCGGTACATCAATACCATGGAACTAGTGAGCAATAAAAGGAACAAACTATTGATAAATGTAACAACTTGGATGAATCTCCAGATAATTATGCTAAGTGAAAAGTACTAATTCAAAAATGTTATTTTTGTTGATTCTATTCTTGAACTGAGAAAATGATATAAATGAAGCACACATTAGTGGCTGCCAGGAGTCGAGGAGCAGCTGAGAGCACAAAGGAAATGGTGGTAGCTGTAACAGGGAAGCAGGACGGATGCTTGTGGTGATGGAACTGTTCTATACCTTTAATGTATCAAAGTCAATATCTGGTTATGATATTGTACTACTTTCATATGATGTTACCTCTGGGGGGAAGGAGGAAAAAGGTACATGGGATCTGTCTGTATATTTTTCTTAAAATTGCATATTATCTACAATTATGTCAAAATAAAATAGTTTAGGGGCACCTGGATGGCTCAGTTGGTTAAACAGCCAACTCTTGATTTTGGCTCAGGTCATGATCTCAGGGTTGTGGGAGTAAGCCCAGAGTCAGGCCCCGCACTCAGCAGGGAGTCTGCTTGTGGATTTTCTTTCTCTCTCTCCCTCTGCCCCTCCAACCCCCTTGCATCTGTGTAATCTCTCTCTAATAAATAAATATTTTTTTAAAAATAAAAATGTTTAAAAAAATTGACTCTGTTTTTTCTTTCCACATAAAAAAACATGAGAAGATGAAAGTTAATAAGTTAATTAAAAGCAAAGAAGTACCTCCCTTTTCCTGCCTCAACATCTACGTTCTAACTGTGAATAAGTGTGCTAACTATATCATGGACTTAATACTCTCCTGCAATTGGAAAATCTTTCATACATAGATTAAATATAAAAACAGAAAACATAATGTGATTATAAATAACATAATCTTACCAATGTACCCTGGAAACGTCCTGGTTTCTTATACCATGCTTTGTTGCCTTCCTCTTCACAGACACATAGATGATCCATAAGTCCATTACTATACACAAAATATTTTCCTAACAAAGAAGGTCCCAACAGTCAAAAATTATTTCACATAACTGTACTATTTTTACAGAGGAACAAGTTCAAAGTACAATGAGTGGACTAGAAGATTATGGAAAGAGATACAACTTTGTTTTCATCTTTTAGGATTAAAAAAACAAATTGATTTACTTAATGACAAAGCACTGGCCTCTAAACTCAAAGTGGTGAAAGTGAGTAAATTGATGAATTTTATGTTTTCAGAAATATAGTAAGCAAATGCACACAGAAATAAATTCTTTTAGGGTATTTGAAGGAATGCACAAGGAATATAAAGGAGGAAAACTTGTTTTAAAAAGAGAACATGGGTGTACAGCTTCTCCATTTGACAAGAAGAAAACTCTGGTACCCAAGGGAAATTCAGACAAAATTTTTTTTGAACTATACATACATGAAACATACATATACATATATACACACATATATAAACATATATGCAGAAATCTAATGGATATCTGAAACTTGAGAGTAGATCTTAAAAATTCTCTTCACAAGAAAAAAAATAATTGTGTGATGTGATTGATACCGACTATACTTACTGTGGTGATCTTTTTGCAATATATACATACATCAAATCATCATATGGCACACCTCAAACTATTACAATGTTATATGTAGATTATATCTCAATTAGAAAAATAGATGATTAAAAAAAGTACTTCTCTATCAATGTAAACAGTGCTATGCTGTCTCTTTCTCTGTATTTATACTGCTCATTCTAGACATTCGTCAGCTCCCAGCTAATTTACTTCAACTTTCCCTAATAGCAACTCTTTCCCATTATTGGACTCACCCTGGCTGCCAAAATTATCTTTTCTGGTCAACCATATTTGTGAGTCTCGTAACACGTAAGTCCAGTGTCTCCTTCTGCTTTTAAGGATTTCTTAAACGTGTAGGAAACTGCTTTCCTTTTAGTCTTCTCCTACAATCCATCTATCCCGTCCTCCATCTGAATTATGACTGTTGTTCATTCCATCTCAGTACTGTGTTCATCAGAGTGGCTTCTATGTCTGAGCCAACATTCTCACAGTCCAAGCAGTCTGTTTTCTGCTTTTTAAACATGTTTGTAATGTCATTATCTTTATAACACTGTAAAAGATTTATCGAGGAATTGCTATTTTTGCCCATCTAATAAAGATGTATAACTACTGTTTTCAAATTCATATAAACTATACTGTCCAACAATTAACGAAGTTGCCTGATAATCATTTCCTACCACTATATTCAAGCAACAGTTAGATGACTGTTGGATGAATGTTTTAGAATGGGCACAGCTCTTGGACTATGGAGGAAGCTAGATTCTAAGACCCCTATGCTTAGAATTCTGTTCTTACTTGTGAGGCACATACTCAAATATTAAATCATCCTATGCTTTAATTAGGTACATAAAAGTGTTACAACTGTTTTGGGGCACCTGGGTGGCTCAGTCGTTAAGCGTCTGCCTTCGGTTCAGGTCATGATCCCAGGGTCCTGGGATGGAGTCCCACATCAGGCTCCCCGCTCAGCGGGAAGCCTGCTTCTCCCTCTCCCAACCCCCCTGCTTGTGTTCCCTCTCTCGCTGTGTCTCTCTCTGTCAAATAAATAAATAAAATCTTAAAAAAAAAAAAGTGTTATAACTGTTTTATATATATTTGTTTTCTGGCTAGAACCCATCATGTACAACTAAGTACTGAAAAAACATTTCTGCATGAGTATAAGGAGGTATGAACTTCTAAAAATTAACCAAAAAAAAATTATTCAAATAAAAATGAATAAAGTAAAATTTAAAAGCCTATTATAACATTTCCAGGATAACTAGTACACATACCTTTGGAGAATGGGTTGTTTTGGGCTTGGAGTCGAATTTTAACAACATCGAGGGGTGTCACTATGAAGAAACATAAATTTCAATTAGGAAGTGATACCTGTAAATTGTACAGACATTTGTCCAAAAATCACAAAATATGTCAAATCAATCCCTCTTCATGACTATATAATAAGTAAGGTTATTTATCTTAAAATGGTTTTAAATGTAACATTCTCATTTTTTGCCCTTGAATTCTGTTTAGAGGATCAATGAGAAGACAATGTAATTACTTCTCTCATGACTACTAAACTGTCATTTATTATATTTCTACAATAACTCCATTAGCATTAAAACTAAAATACTAGTATTTTAAAGAAAATACATCATCTAAGGTAAAGAATAAATGTTTTGGAAGTCTATTTAAAAATTTGAGAATAACTGCATTACAAGTAATCAGTAATCAAACAATATTAGACTTCCTCATCTGTTAAATTCAGCTGTATCAAATAAAAACTATACATAATGAAGATTTGAGTAAGCTAGCCATAAATCATCTTTACTACTACACAGTGTTACTCCATTCAGGAACAGCACAGTAAAGGAGAATGGTTTTAATTTGTATGCTATTTTATCCAAGTAGGAAAAAAGTGCCAAAAGGTGGTTCTAAGAAAACTTTTCCTCATCTGAGAATGAGGAAGTCATATTAGATGATCTCTAAAATCTTTACAACACTAACATTCTGACCTGAAGTAAGACACTACACTCGAAAGCAATACGTTTGTTTGTTCTAATCATCTATCTTATTTAAATAAACTAGCCAACTTAAAAACTATCACCTAGGGCGCCTGGGTGGCTCAGTTGGTTAAGCGACTGCCTTCAGCTCAGGTCATGATCCCAGGGTCCTGGGATCGAGTCCTGCATCGGGCTCCCTGCTCTGCGGGGAGCCTGCTTCTCCCTCTCCCACTCCCCCTGCTTGTGTTCCCTCTCTCGCTGTGTCTCTCTCTGTCAAATAAATAAATAAAATCTTTAAAAAAAA
>NC_138380.1:68304191-68341010 GCF_054177405.1 Leptonychotes weddellii | reverse complement strand
CAAAAAACTATCACCTAAGTCATTTGTCTTTCTCTAAAAGAAAATGGACTATAAAAAACAAAAATGCGGCCCAGAGGAATTTAAGAAATTCACTGTTAATGCAAGCAAAAGAAAACATAATTTGTATTTGTTTCTATTATAAGCTGCCCAAATTCTGTCTTATTCATTATACTAATATTTTATTCTATCTTCTTGTTTTCTATTTTTAAAAAGGCTAATAGAGTCATAAAAGGTCAATATTGATAGGAACCTCAAAGAACTCTTGGTCTCAGCCCCTACTTCTATAGATGAAAAATGAAATTCAGAGAGAAGTAGGGACTATCCCAAAGTGCACTCAGCCTGAGAATGGCAAAGCAAGGGATAAAATTCAAGTCTCTTGAATCTCTGTCCAAGGTTCTTTTCATGTTATCATGCTCATGGAGAGAGAACATGACGCAGCATGAATGATAATTTTAGATTTATTTCACAGATGGTAACCTCAAATGGCAATCATTCAGTTACACAGCTACAATAGTAACATTATTTTACCCATTAGTGAAGTCAGTATAGCTCCAGTGCAAGAAGCGAGCATTTGCTGAAGAGGTGTCACTTTGATAATCTGTGGCCCCTCTGATTCAGGATCCATATTTTTAACTGACTGAAGAAAAATCTGTTAAGGAAAAGATGTAAAATAAAAGTTTAATGAAAATGCCCTTAAGTTTGATTGCTATAAATTAAATAAACTATAAAAACAACAACCAGTATTAGTATCGAAGCACGTTGTTGACCAGTATCAAAAATAAATACTTAAGTTCTATACAAAGGCAATACACAACTATCATTAATAAAATATGTACTCTGATTTTCCAAAAACAACAATGCACTTCAGCTGTGTGAGCAGCAACATATTTGTAAGACAGGTAAGAGAGCAAAAAGAAAACAGACTCTGGCCATGTAAGAGAATGAAGGCACCTGACCAGTAAGTCTCAGAATTTGTGCATTTAGCCTCAGGAGAACTACTCAGATACTCTAATGGACAGTTAGCAAATATATCACTATTTGTACTGCATACCAAAAGCTGATACAAAGGTATAAAATAAAAACATATAATCTTCAAAAGAAGCATTATCTTAGAAAAATTTGATGAGAAAATATATACTCCTTTGTAAAAAGCCAGTTACTATAACCACTAGCAATATAAGGGTGTCATCTTTTCAAACGTCTATGTACACACAAATATATGTGTGTGTCCATATGTATATAATATATACAGACACACATGTACATGCAGATTACATAACTGATCAAGTATGTACAAATATTCATAGATCTGTGTACATGCATCTTTTTAAAAAATCTTGTTTAAAGGGGTGCCTGGGTGGCTCAGTCGTTAAGCGTCTGCCTTCGGCTCAGGTCATGCTCCCAGGGTCCTGGGATCGAGCCCCACATCGGGCTCCCTGCTCAGCGGGAAGCCTGCTTCTCCCTCTCCTACTCTCCCTGCTTGTGTTCCCTCTCTCGCTGTGTCTCTGTCAAATAAATAAAATCTTTAAAAAAAAAAAATCTTGTTTAAAAATCATAAATAGGTTCTGATGCCTCGGTGGCTCAGTCAGTTAAGCATCTGACTCTTGGTTTCAGCTCAAGTCATGAGCCCAGGGGTCATGAGACCAAGCACCATGTCCGGCTCCATGCTCAGTGCAGAGTCTGCTTGAGATTTTCTGCTTTTCCCTCTCCCTCTGCCCCTCCCCCTACTTTCGCAAGCAAGGGCTCTCGCTCTCAAACAAAATCTTTAAAAAAATAAATATTCCTATTGTTTAGTAGCCAGAGTGGACACTTAAAAATATATTACAGACACTGTATCAATAAATATAGATGTACATTATCATTTTTAATACAGTTTTGATTATATTTAATCAGTCTCATATTGTTAGATATTTATGTTACTGTCAAATCTTCCTTATTCATTTATTCATATACTCTTATATAAGTATTTCCATATACACAACTTTTTGTAGTCTTCCTAGAATTACTATAGAAGAAAAAGTAAGATTGTGAGGCTCAACTAAAAACTTGAGACAAATTGCCAAAATGCTTTCCAGAAAGGATGGACCAATTTACACTTCCATTGTAAATAAATGAATTCCTATTAATCTAGAATTTCACCAAACTCTCTCTCATTACATACCACTTATTTTTTTATGAACAGTTTGAAAGTAGTTTGCATATAACACACGCTGTTATTATAATTACCTCAGAATATTCTTGTATTTCACAGTAACATTATCAAATTGAGGAAACTCAGTACTCTATAGTTTATATTCCAATTTTACCAATTATCCCAATAAGGAACTTTATAAAAATGAATGGTAGTTTTATTGTTTCTTTAGACTTTTATTATTACTCACCTGGTTTAAGTCTTTTCCTCAACTCTATGCTCCAGTATTTGATTGATTGTAACATCAGTAGCTGAAAATCTGTAGTGAAAAATGAAAGTAATTGTCTTATCTTTTCACACAAGATATGGAGAACCTAAAGGAAAGGAGCATGTAAAAAAACCTTGGGCGCCTGGGTGGCTCAGTCATTGGGCGTCTGACTTCGGCTCAGGTTATGATCCCAGGGTCCTCGGATTGAGCCCTGCATTGGGCTCCCTGCTCAGCGGGAAGCCTGCTTTCTCCCTCTCCCACTCCCCTTGCTTGGATTTCCTCTCTTGCTGTCTCTCTCTCTGTCAAATAAATAAATAAAATCTTTAAAAATAAAATAAAAAATTTAAAAACCTTAAAAGACAAGTCAACAAATATTTACTGAAATACCTCCTATTAAGTGCTTTAGGAATATGAAGAGCATTCCACAAATGCTCACATTACATTTATTAAACTTCATTTATAAAACTTCATTTAGTATAATAAACTTCAGGGCAGCTGGGTGGCTCAGTTAAGCGTCTGCCTTTGGCTCGTGATCCCAGGGTCTTGGGATCAAATCCGTCGGGCTCCTTCCCCAGAGGAGAGTCTGCTTCTCCCTCTCCTGCCCCTCCCCCTGCTCGTGCTTGCTCTCTCTCTCTCAAATAAATAGAATCTTAAAAAAAAAAAAAGTATAATAAACTTCATTTATTAAACTTCATTTATAAAACTCCACTCTGTCCCAGTAAATTTATTCTGCTTAAAAAACAAACAATTCTCAAGGTGCCTAGGTGGCTCAGTTAAGTGTCTGACTCCTTTATCTCAGCTCAGGTCTTGATCTCAGGGTCATGAGTTTAAGCCCGGTGTTGGGCTCCACACTGGGCATGGAGCCTACTTAAAAAAACAAAACAAAACAAAAAATTCTAGAAGCTGAACACTTTGATCAATCTTAGTATCATGAGTCAATTAGATTTTGAGACACAAAATTAAGTAACCAGCATTATCTATGAAGTATTTTTTTTTGGAAAAAAAAAACTTTAATTTTAATCTAAACAATCCATTAGATCTAAGTTCCAATTTATAGAAAATTAAGAGACTAAAGTAACAGGGTAAAGGATACCACAAAACAGGATAAGCTGTCATACGATATAAGACTACTGTCTTGGTTCTTCAACAACTACCATTAAGGTGGGAAAAAGGTAGCAGGAAGGGAGAAATGTTCTAGAAGAAGGGAATCTTCTGAGAGTTACCGACCAAATACATCCCGGTTCAAATAAATAAAATTTTAAAAGTCAGTTTGAGAGTACATAAATCTGAACATGGACTGGATATTAGATAATATTAAAAATTATTATTTTTTGGTGAGATAATGGTATTATAACAAAATCAGTTTAATACCAGTTATAATGGAAGTGTCTTTTTAAAGAGATTCATACTGTAAATATTAAGGGCTAAATTTCAGAATAGTTGTAGTTCACAATACTTCAGAAAAAATAAATATTCTAATGTTAACAATCTGCTAAATCTAGGTGGTAAGTATACCATAAATATTTTTACTGTTCTATTATTTTTCTGTATATGGAAAAATCTGAACAACAGGATTTTTAGTTTGTGAAACTTAGTAGAATCTTTAGGTCTAAGAAAATACTTCTAACATTCATTTATATGAACATGGTTAAGTGGGAAAATAATATACATATGCTAGAATATGGGTACACTCCTTCTCCAGAAGTAAAAAGTAAAAAGGCCTACAATGCTTTATTTTGACATCCATTCGAGCAAAGTTGTCACCTGGATATGCTCAAACCTGAACTAAAGCCAGAAAAACTGATACAAAAGCAAAAATGAACTCTTGGGACTTCAAGATAAAAACCTGAACAGTGAAGGAAACAGTCAACAAAACTAAAAGGCAGCCTGTGGAATGGAAGAAGATATTTGCAAATGACATAGGTGAAAAAGGGTTAGTATCCAAAATCTATAAAGAACTTATCAAACTCAACACCCCCCAAAACCCAAATAATCCAGTTAAGATATGGGCAGAAGACATGAATAGATACTTTCCCAGAGTAGACATCCTGATGGCCAACAGACACGTGAAAAGATCTGTAACTTCACTCATCATCAGGGAAATACAAATCAAAACCACAATAAGATACCACCTCACACCTGTCAGAATGGCTAAAACTAGTAACACAGGGAACAACAGGTATTAGCACGTATGTGGAGAAAGGGGAACCCTCCTACACTGTTGGTGGGAATGCAAGCTGGTGCAGCCACTCTGGAAAACAGTATGGAGGTTCCTCAAAAAGTTGAAAATAGAACTACCCTATGATCTAGCAATTGCACTAATAGGTATTTACCCGAAGGATACAAAAATACTGATTTGAAGGGGCACATGCACCCTCATATTTATAGCAGCATTATCAACAATAGCCAAATAATGGAAAGCCCAAATGTCCATTGACTGATGAATGGATAAAGGAGATGTGAGGGATATATATATATACACACACACATATACACACACACACATATATATGCACACACATATATGTACACACACCCACACACAATAGAATATTAGTCATCAAAAAAATGAAATCTTGCCATTTGCAATGATGTGGATGAAACTAGAGTGTATTATGCTAAGCAAAATAAATCAGAGAAAGACAAATACCATGTGATGTCACTCATGTGGAATTTAAGAAACAAAACAGATGAACATAAGAAAAGGAAAAAAAAAGAGAGGGAAGTAAACCATAAGAGACTCTTAACTATAGAGAACAAACTGAGGGTTGATGGAGGGGAAATGGGCTGGCAATGGGCTAAATGGATGATGGGTATTAAGGAGGGCACTTGTGTTGAGAACTGGGTGTTATATATAAGTGATGAATCACTAAATTCTACTCCTGAAACCAGTTATCACACTATGTTAACTAACTAGAATTTAAATAAAAATTGAAAAACAAAGGATTAGGGGAATATCCAAGTCAGAAGATAGTAAATCACACACACTTCGTATCAGAATTTTTAGTTTTTTTCAAATTTATGTTAAATGCAATCTCATAGTCTTGATTTACCTTCCCCTGCTCAGTAAATGATGCTGAGCATCTCTTCACCTGGCAACCACCATTCTACCTTCTCAAGAATTTTACTACTTTAGATACTTATATAAGTGGAAATGTGCAGTATTTCTGTTTCTGTGACTGACTCATTTTACCCAGCATAATACTCTAAAAGTTTAAATATGTATTATATGACAGGATTTCCTTCATTTAAAAGGCTAAATAGGGGCACCTGGGTGGCTCAGTGGGTTACACATCTGACTCTTGGTTTCAGCTCAGGTCATGATCCCAGGGTCATGGAATCAAGCCTCGCATTGGGCTCCATGCTCAGTGTGGAGTCTACTTGAGATTCTCTCTCCCTCTGCCCCTCCCCCTGCTCATGCATCCCTCTCTCTCTCTCTAAAATAAATAAAAACTTTTTAAAAAAGGCTAGGGGTGCTCAGGTGGTTTAGTCGGTTAAGCATCTGCCTTTGGCTCCGGTCATGATCTCAGGGTCCTATGATAGAGCCCTGCATCTGGCTTCCTGCTCCACAGGGAGTCTGCTTCTCCCTTCCTCTTTGCTCCTCCCCCTGGCTTGTGTGCACGTGCTCTCTCTCAAATGAATAAAATATTTTTTCTTTAAGATTTTATTTATTTATTTGACAGAGAGAGACAGCGAGAGAGGGAACACAAGCAGGGGGAGCTGGAGAGGGAGAAGCAGGCTCCCCGCTGAGCAGGGAACCCGATGTGGGGCTCGATCCCACGACGCTGGGATCATGACCTTGAAGGCAGACACTTAACGACTGAGCCACCCAGCGCCCTCATATGAATAAAATATTTTTAAAAAAATTTTTTAAAGGCTAAATAATACTCTATTATATGTATATACAACATTTTCATTATCACTTCACCTATTGATGGGCAAAAAATTTAGACTGTTTCCACCTCTTGAACTGTGTATAATTCAATGAACATGGGATTTCAAGTATCTTGAGATTCTGATTTCAATAATTTTAGATAAATATCCAGAAGTGGGATTGTTAAATCATATGGTTGCTCTATTTTAAATTTTTTGAAGAACCAAAACCATTTTCCATAGCAGCTATGCCATTTTACCAACAATGCACAGGGTTCTGACTTTCCACGTCTCCATCAGCACTTATTTTCTGCTTTTGTCTTTAATAATCGCCATCATAAAAAGTATGAAGTGACATCCTGTGACTTTGATTTCATTTGCCTGGTAATTAGTGATGCTCAGTGTCTTCATATTCCTGTTGGTCATTTGTATGTTTTCTTTGGAAAAATGTCTATTAATGTCCTTTATCCATTTTTTATTCTAGTTATTTGTTTCTTACTGAGTTGTAGGAGTTCGTTATGTATTTTGGATACTAATCTCATATCAGATGTATGGTTTGTAAATATTTTCTCCCATTCCAGAGACTATCTTTTCACTCTTGATTTTGTCTGTAGCTGTATAGAAGCTTTTTAGTTTGATGTAGTCAAAACTGCCTTTTGCAGTTTTGCAAAAGTTTGACAGTAATGTCAGTGCTTTTGGTGTTATATACATGAAATCATTGCCAACATTAATGTTATGAAGTTCTTATTTTTTCACCTAGGAGTTCTATAATTTTAGGTCTTACAGTGAAGCCATTAATCCACTCGGAATTGATTTTTGTGTGTGGTGTGAGAGAAGGGTCAAAATTCTTGTTAACGTAGTGAAGTTTATCTGTCTTTCCCTTTATAGACAACACCTTTCGGATTCTTCTTTAAGCAATCTTTCTTTACCCAAGAGTCCAGAAGATACCTGCCTACATTCTCTCCCTATGTATTTTAAAGTTGTGCTCCTGACAAATCTTAAATCCTTAATTTATGCAGAATTTTTAAAATAGCATGTGAAATAGGGAACCAAGTTCATTTTTTCCCATGTGAAAACAAATACTTTCTCCAAGCTCCAATTTTTTAGAAAGATTTTATTTATTTAGTTGGGGGGGGGGGTTGTCTGCTGGGGGAGGGGCAGAGGGAGAAGCTGACTCCCCTGCTGAGCAGGGAGCCCAATGTGGAGCCTGATCCTAGGACCCTGGGACCATGACCCCAAGGCAAAGGCAGACACTTAATGACTGATCCACCCAGGCACCCCCAAGCTCCAATTATTAAATAATCCCTCTTTTATCCTCTAAACTGATAACTACTTCGTTATACCTAAATTCTATTCCTTTGTGGAACTGTTTCTAGGCTCTCTATTCTATTCCACTGATTGACTTCTCTATCCTTAAAGTGTATCAGACTGTACTACTATGGAGTCATAACAAGCCCTTATATTTCGTAGGGTAGGTCCACCCTACCTGTTCTTCAGAAGTGCCATGGTTGCTCTTGGCCCTCAGGTCCTTCACGTAAGTTTAAAAATCTTCTAAGTTCCTTGAAAAATCTCTTTAGGATTTTAGTTGGAATTGCATTGAATCTATAGATAAAGATAATATCTATGAATACAGTCTCTTCTTACATTTATTCGAGTCTTCCTTAACGTTGTGAGAAGTTTTAAAATTTGTCGTACAGATATCTTTGTGCCATTGCTGTGACAGATCAACTCTAGCTATCCAGTAGTTGCTAATACTAATATAAACAGTATTTCCCTTCTAATTATATATTCTCTCTGCTGTTAAGATATGGAAATAATTTTGTACATTAACCTTATATCCAGCCAACCTTACTAAAGAAAAACCACTGATTGTAATTGATTTATAGACTCTAGTTTTTTCCCATAAAAGTTTACATTGTCTGCAAATAGTAAGTTTAATTTCTGCCCTTCACACTCAGCATATTACAATTTAGTTTTCTTATTGTAAAGGCAAGGATCTTCAACATAATATTAAAAAGTGGTAAAAATGAGTATTCTTATTTCATTCCTGAATTTTAAAAAAAATTCTAGGATTCCACATTAGGATAATGTTTGCTCTGATACTTATTTTTTTTTACACACAATTCATCTTTTTTTTTTTTTTTTGATTCCCCATGTAAGTGATACCATGCAGTATTTGTCTTTCTCTGTCTTGCTTATTTCATATAGTATAAACTTAAGGTCCAACCACCTTTTCCCAAATAGCAGGATTTCCTTTTTTCTCATGGCTGAATAATATTGCAATGTATATACACATGCATCACATTTTAAATTTTACTTATCTTTTAAACATTTTAAATTGAAGTATAGTTGACAGAATATATCAAGTGTCCAACATGGTAACTGGACAATTATATATGTTACAAAATGTCATGATATAGTTATAATCTGTCACTACGAAGTTATTAAAATGTTATTGACTATATTCTCTATGCTGCACTTTTCATCCTGCCTTATTTTAGAACTAAAAGTTTGTACCTCTTAACCCTGTTCACCTATTTCGCCCAGTCCCCCACTGCCCTCATGTCTGGCAACCACCAATTTGTTGTCTATACATATGAGTTTTTGGGTTTTCTTTACAATGTCTTCATTTGTTTTGCTTTTTTGATCCCACAAATATGTGAAATCATATAATATTTGACTCTATTTGATTTATTTCATTTAGCACAATACCCTATAGATCAAATCATGTTGTCAAAAATGACAAGATTTTTTTTAATGGCTGAGTAATATTCCAATGTAAATATATACTACATCTCCCTTATCTATTCATCTATTGATAGACATTTAGGTTGGTTCCATATCTTGGCTATTGAAAATAACACTACAATAAACATAGGGGTGCATATATCTTTTCAAATTAGTGTTTTTGTTTTCTTTGAGTAAATACACCACAGTGGAATTACTGGATCATGGTATTTCTATTTTTAAATTTTGAAGAACCTCCATAATGTTTTCCATAGTGGCTGCACCAATTTACATTCCTACCAATGGTACATGAGGGTTTCCTTTTCTTCACAATCTAACCAACATTTATTTTTTGTCTTTCTGATACTGGCCATTCTGACTGGTGTAAAGTGTTAACTCATTGTAGTTTTGAATTGCATTTCCCTGATAATTAGTGACAATAAACATGTTTTCATGTGTGTGCCATCTGTAAATCTTTGGAAAAATGTCTTTTTGGATCTTTTGTTCATCTTTACATTGGATTGTCTATGTTTTTGATACTGTATGAGTTCTTTATAAGTTTTGGATATTAACCTCTTATTGGAAAAATCATTTGCAAATATCGTCCCCATTCACTAGCTTGCCTTTTTGTTTTGTTGATGGTTTCCTTTGCTCTGCAGGAAGATTTTAGTTTCATATAGTCCTGTTTATTTTTGCTTTTTCCCTTGAGAATGATCCAGAAAGAAATATTGCTAAGACCGACATCCAAAAGTTTACTATGTTGTTGTTGTTGTTAAGTTTTATGGTTCCAGGTCTTACATTTAGGTCTTTAATCCATTTTGAGTTTATCTTTGTAAGCGGTATAAGAAGTGGTCCAGCTTTATTCTTTCGCATGTACCCATCTAGCTTTCCCAACACCATTTTTTGAAGAGATTGTCACCTCCCATGGTATATTCTTACCTCTTTTGTTACAGATTAATTGACCATGTTAAGTGTGAGTTTATTTCTGGGCTGTTCCACTGATCCATGTGATCTTTCCTGTTTCACTCCTGTTTCACCATACTGTTTCGGTTACTAAAACTTATAGTATACTTTAAAATCTAGGATTATGACACCTTCAGCTTTGTTCTTTCTCAAGATTGCTTTGGCTATTCAGGGTCTTTTGTGGTTCTACGAAAATTTTACTATTTGTTTCAGTTCTGTGAAAAATGCTATTGGTATTTAGGTAGAGATTGCACTGAATCTGTAGACTGCTTTGGATAGTACAAACATTTTAACATATTAACATAGAATATTAACATAAAAGTATTAATTCCTTCAATCCACGAGCATGGAGTAACTGGAGTTCATAAAGAAACGAGAGCACTGGCAAAGGTAACAAGGATAAATATAAATGAAAATGGATAAAACAATAAAGTGAATTTCTGCTGATAAGCATACACTATATAAAGATGTAATCTGTATGACTACAAAGGCACAAAGAAGGATGGTAAGGAATGGAGCTATATGAAAGCAAATATTTGTATACTACTAAGATTAAACTGGTATTAATCCAAACCAGATTGTTATAAATTAAAATACTAATTGTAATCACCTCAGAAACCACCAAAAAAACCCCCCCAAAATAAAAAAAACACACATCCGTAAAATGTACTAGAAGAGGTGGAGTTCTGGTCCAAGATGGTGACAAAGACCCTGAACTCCCTTGGACACACTAAACCTACACCTATTTATAGAGCAGTTCCTCTTAAAGAACTTAAAGCTTCTGCACACAAAAAAAGACAGAATATATAAAGAAAGGCTAAAGAGACCACATAGAGGACAGCAAGAGAGATGGAGAGAAGATAATGAAGGGAACCCCCAAATGCAGGGAA
The DNA here is from genome assembly GCF_054177405.1 of Leptonychotes weddellii. Lineage (NCBI taxonomy): Eukaryota > Metazoa > Chordata > Mammalia > Carnivora > Phocidae > Leptonychotes > Leptonychotes weddellii. Next base: position 68,330,158 of record NC_138380.1, on the reverse strand, counting down.
CTGTAGTGGAAGTGTAGGAGTGCTGACAATACTGATTCCATCTTTGGACCTCCATCTTGTTCTTTTCACTCAATGATCCTTCTTGGGCTATGTGTTCAGGCCCCTGGGAGACTAATCTACATACCTTAGAAATGCCTGCCAAGGTCACGATAGGGGAAGGCTTGTTTTGGCCTCCCATGAATCTGTTAAGGATAAGTCTTTCCCATTCCTTATACACAGGTGGTGCCACAAGATCTAATTAAAGGCTACTGTCAATTAGGTGCACACAAACCCTCTGAGGTACATGTGAACCCTTTAACCTCACTACAATGCCCTTCTGCATGTCCACTTATTCTATAAAATCTGCTGATTAAGGTCCAGACTTTACAGAGAAAAACTATGCAGTTGCCGTGGATCATCCTCTAGCTAAACCTCCCCTGTCATGGATCAGCTAAACCTCCCCTGGGGAGGGAACCGCCCTTTACCATGCCTGCTTCAGCTCTGGTCTCTGAATAAAACTGAAAAATACCCTGAATAAAACTCTGTGTAAACTGTGCAAAATCGCCTGCTTTGTTTTTCGGTCTCAAAGTACCTTTTCAGTTTGGGGGAGACTTTACTGTCCGTCTCCACCTTCTAAAAGGGAAGGGATAGTACTGAGGAACCTAGAGCAGATTTGTCTGCCTTGGGGCATAGAAAAAAAAAGTCTTGGTTTAAAAGATCCAGCCTTAGAATTCCACCAGTGGGGGAGCTGCTGGACCTCTCTTCAGGTTGGAGGGGCTGGTGAGTGCTACAGTTTATGTTCACCCTCCACCCTGATAATGCAGCCTGGAGCAGAGTTCTGGGCACCATTGCTGGCCTGCCACCTTAGTGAGCCCTGCCATAGCTCTGGATGCCCCGGGACACAGGAAAAACATGCAGGTTTAAAAGAGCAACTAAAATATAAAAGATCCAGTCCCAGACCTCTACTAAACAGCGAGGGAGCTACTGGAATTCTCTCTGGGTCAGTGGTGCTGGTGAGCACCCTGGTTTATATTCCCCTCCACACTGACAACATGCACAGGAGCAAGGTCCGGGTGCCACAGCTGCCCTACAGTTTCAGTGAGCCCCAGGTCCCAGCCCACACTGGACCTATCAGTCCCACCAAGGTGGCCCCAGTGCAATATATACCCACCTGGTGGGTGCTCACTACAGCTCTGGCTGTCATGCCAAGGTGACACAGATATAAGCACCCCAGAACACCTCAGGCCTACACCATTTCAGCTCCTACAACATTTCACCCCCAGCACAGAGCACTTTGGGACCTCCTGGCTCATGTGTGTTTCAGCTCCAATCACCCTGGAAAGCTATCCCCTTCGTGGAGTGCCCCAGGACACCCCAGCCCATGCTGGCCTTGGCTCCAATCACCTTGCCAGGACACACTCTGCAATGAGCACCCTTGGACACCCAGGCTTCAGCTTCAGCTGTCCTCCCAGGGCACTTTCTGAGTGGAAAGCCCAGGGACCACCCCAGCTCAAGCCCACTTCAGCTTTGGCTATCCTGCCAGAGTGCCTTCTTCATGGAGAGCCCTGGAACTGCCCTTTACCATGCCTGCTTCAGCTCTGGTCATCCCACCAGGGCAGCCCAACATGGAGTACTCCAGGCCCCCAGCACATGCCAGACACAGCTCCAGCCAAAGTCACCAGGCACACACAGTCCACACAGGATTTGACCATACACAAGACCATTTCTTCAAGTGTAAAAGTACTAATTTCATCAATTCATAGAAATAGACACAGCAAAGTCAAGCAAATGAGGAGACAGAAGATGCTCCAAATGGGGCGCCTGGGTGGCTCAGTCGGTTAAGCGACTGCCTTTGGCTCAGGTCATGATCCTGGAGTCCCGGGATCGAGTCCCACATCGGGCTCCCTGCTCTGCGGGGAGCCTGCTTCTCCCTCTCCCCCTCCCCCTGCTTGTGTTCCCTCTCTCGCTGTGTCTCTCTCTGTCAAATAAATAAATAAAATCTTAAAAAAAAAAAAAAAAAAAGAAGATGCTCCAAATGAAGGAATAAGAAAAAAAAAAAAAAGGAACAGTAATAAGTAATATGCCAGATATAGAGTGGAAAGCAGTGATCACAAAGATACTAACCAGACTAAAGAGAAAAGTAAGAACTGAGTGAGAACTTCAACAAAGAGATAAAAAACATAAAAAAAAGAAGAAAAAATCTAATCAAAGTTAAAAAATACAGTAACTGAAATGAAAAATATACCACAGGGAATCAACAGATTTGCAGATGCAGAAGAACAGTTATGCAACCTGCAACACAGGATAATGGAAAGCACCCAAACTCAGCATCAGAAAAAACAGAAAAAAAAAAATTTTAAAAATGAGGATAGGTTAAGGGATCTCTTAGACAACATCGAGTGAACAAATGTTCACATTACAGGGCTCCCAGAAAGAAGAGAGAGAGAGAAAGGAGCAGAAACTTTATTTGAAGAAATAATAGCTGAAAAATTCCCTAAATGGGGAAAGGAAACAGACATCCAGGATCAGGAAGCATAGAGAGTTCCAAACAAGATGAACCAAAGGAGGTCCACAATAAGACACCTAAGTATTAAAATGACATAGGTTAAACACAGAAAATTTTAAAGCCAGCAAAGGAGAAACAAAAAAAGGTACAGATAAGGGAAACCCCATAAGGCTATTTGCTGATTTTTCAGCAGATATTTTGCAGGCCAGAAGAGAGTGGCATGATATATTCAGAGCTGAAAGGAGAAAACCTTCCACCAAGAATACTCAACTCAGCAAGGTTACCATTCAGAATTGAGGGAGAGATAGTTGCCCAGATGAATGAAAGTTAAGGAGTTCATTACCACTAAACCAGCCTTATTAGAACTGTTAAAGGAACTTCTTTAAGTGGAAAAGGTGATACCTAAAAGCAAAAAAATTATGAATAATAAGATGTAAAATATGACAAAATATACATTAAACATGGAAAAGGGAGCAAAAAAGTTCTTTTAGAATGTGTTTGAACTTAAATGACCATCAATTTAATATAGATTGCTATATATCTAAGATTTTATACATAAATCTCATGGTAACCACAAACCAAAAACCTATAATACTTATACAAAAAATAAAGAGAAAGCCAAGCAAAACACTCCAGAAAGTCATCAATCCCACCTATCAATACTTTAAACGCAAATAGTCTAAATGTTCCAATCAAAAGAGATAGGGTGACAGAATGGATAAAAACCCAAGACCCATCTATATGCTGACTACAAGAAACTAATTTCAGACCTAAAGACACAGAAAGAATGAAAGTGGAAGGATGGAAAAAGATACCATACAGAGAAGCAAAAACAAAACAAAACAAACCCCTTTGGTGTAAAAACTTAGAAAAAATAGATTTTAAAACAAAGACTGTAATAAGACAGAAATAAGGGATTTATATAATGATAAAGGGGCAAATTCAAATAAGAATTTAACAACTGTTACAATTTAACAATTGTAAATATCCACAAACCTAACACTGGAGCACCTAAATGCATAAAGCAAACATTAAAGGCTTTAATACGCCTTATATCAATAGATAGATCATCCAAACAGAAAATCAATAAGGAAACAGTGTTTTGAACAAAACATTAGACCAGAGGGACCTAAAAAATATATACAGAACATTCCATCAAAAAGAACGTACATTCTGTTTTTGAAGTGCACATGGAATATTCTCCAGGATAGATCACATGAAGGCCACAAAACAAGCTTTAATAAATTAAGAAGACTGAAATATCATGCATCTTTTCCAACTACAACAGTAAGAAACTAGAAATCAATCAATCACACACACAAAAAAACAAACACAAGAAAACACAAACACATCAAGGTTATACAACATGCTACTAAATGGCCAATGGACACCAAGAAATCAGAGGAAATTAAAAAAAATACATCTAGACAAATAAAAATATAATGGCCCAAATTCTTTGGGACATAGGAAAGGCAGTTTTAAGAAATAAATTTAAATGACAGAGGCCTACCTCAAGAAGAAAAATATCAAAAAGCAATCTAACCTTACACCTAAAGAAACTAGGAGAATAAAAACAAAGCCCAAGATGAGTACAAAAAGGAAATATGTAAGATCTGAGAACAAATAAATGAAATAGAGACTAGAAAAAGAAAAAAAATTGATGAGACGAAGAGCAGGTTCTTAAACAAAATTGATAAGCCTTTAGCCTAACTTACTAAAAAAAGAGGACAGAAAATGAGAAAAAACAGTAACAACTGACACCATAGAAATACAAAAAAAATCTAAGAGAATACTATGAAAAATTATATGCTTGGAATTTAGATAACCCACAAAAAATGGATAAACTCCTAGAAATATAAAATTTTCCAAAACTGAATGAAGAAGAAATAGAAAATCTGAACAGACCAATTACTAGTAATGAAATGGAAACAGTAATCAAACAACTTCCAATAAACAAAAGTTCAGAACCAGATGTATTCACAGGTGAATTTTACCAAACATTTAAAGAATAGTTAATACTTGTCCTCAAACTATTCCAAAAAACAGAAGAGGAAAGAAAGCTTCCAGATACATTCTATGAGACCCTCATTACCCTGATACCAAAACCAGACACAGATACTACAAAAAAATGAAAACTATAGGCCTATATCTCTCATGAACACAAATGCAAAGATTCTCAACGTAATATTAGCAAACCACACTCAAAAATATGTTAAAAAGATCATTCACAATGATCAAGTGGGATTTATTCCAGGGATGCAAGGATGGCTCAATATTTACAAATCAATCACTGTGATACACCATATCAACAAAACAAATGATAAAAATCACATGATCATTTCAACAAACACAGAACAAGCATTTGACAAAATCCAACATTCATTCATAATAAAAACTCTCAAAAAAGTAGTGTTTTTTTTTTTTTTTAAGCGGGGAGAGGGGGAGAGGGAGACAATCTTAAGGAGGCTCCACACCCAGCACAGAGCCTGATGCGGGGCTCGGTCTCATAACCCTGAGATCATGACTTGAGCTAAAATCGAGAGTTGGACACTTAACCGACCATGCCACCCCCAGGTGCCCCAAAAATGTGGGCTTATAGGTAACATACCTCAACATAATAAAGGCCATACAGGAAGACTTAAAAACCCACAGCAAACATTATACTCAAAGGTGAAAAATGGAGATCTTTTCCTCATGTTCAGGAACAAGAAAAGGATGTTCACTCTTGCCACATTTATTTAACATAGTACTGGAGTCCTAGCCCGCAGGAACCAAACAAGAAGTAAAAGGCATCCAAATTTGTAAAGAAGTTAAACAGTCACTATTTGCAGATGACATGATACTATACACAGAAAACTATAAGGAGTCCACCAAAAAACTATTAGAATAAATGAATTCAGGGCGCCTGGGTGGCTCAGTCATTAAGTGTCTGCCTTCGGCTCTGGCTGGGATCAAGCCCTGTGTCAGGCTCCCTGCTCGGTGGGAAGCCTGCTTCTCCCTCTCCCACTCCCCCTGCTTGTGTTCCCTCTCTGGCTGTCTCTCTCTGTCAAATAAATAAATAAAATCTTAAAAAAAAAAAAAAAGAATAAATGAATTCTGTAAAGCTGCAGGATATAAATTCACATGCAGAAATCAGTAGCATTTCTATACACCAATAACAAAGTAGAAAAAATAGAAATTAAGGAAACAATTCCATTTATAATTATGCCAGAAAGGATAAAATATCTAGGAATAAACTTAACCGAGGTGATGAAAGACTTGTACTCTGAAAACTATACAACATTGATGAAAGAAATTGAAGGCAACACAAACAAATAGAAAGATATCCTGTGCTCAAGAACTGGAAGGATATTGTTAAAATGTCCATACAACCCAAAGCAATCTCCAGATTGAATGCAATCCCTATTAAAATGGCAACAGCACTTTTTTACAGAACTAGATAGATAATACCAAAATCTGTATGGAACCACAAAAGATCTCAAATACTCAAAGCAATCCTGTGAAGGAAGAATGAAGCTGGGGGTATCACAATCCCAGATTTCAAGATATACTATAAAGCTGTAGTAATCAAAACGGTATGGTACTGGCACAAAAACAGACACATATATCAGTAGAACAGAACAGACAGCCCAGGAATAAACCCAGACTTATGTGGTCAATTAATGTATGACAAAGGTGGCAAGGATAAACAAGGGGGAAAAGACAGTCTCTTCAATACACGGTGCTGAGAAAACTGGACAGCTACACGCAAAAAAATGAAAGTGGAGCACTTTCTTACACCATACACAAAAATAAACTCAAAATAGATTAAGAATCTAAATGTGAGCCCCCAAACCATAAAACTCCTAGAAGGAAATGTAGGCAGTAATTTCCTTGACATCAACCATAACAACATTTTTGTGGAGGGAACTAGGAAAGGGAAACAAAAGCAAAAATAAACTACTGGGACTACACCTAACTTTTCAGGAAAGGGAAACAAAAGCAAAAATAAGCTATTGGGACTACATCAAAATAAAAAGCTTTTACCTGTGACAAAGGAAATTCTACAAAAGAAAATGCAATGTCCTGAATGGGAGAAGATATATGCAAATGATTATCCAATAATAGTGGAAGCAAAATATATAAAGAACTCACACAATTCAACACCAAAAACACAAATAATATGATTTAAAAAATGGGCAGAGGACCCAGATAGACATTTTTCTAAATAAGACATACAGATGGCTACAGACTTACAAAAAGATGCTCAAAGTCAGATATCACCAGGGAAAGGCAAATCAAACCACAGTGAGATATCACCTTACACCTGGTTAGAATGGCTAGAATGAAAAAGACAAGAAATAACAAGCACTGGAGGGGATGTGGAGGAAAAGGAACCCTTGCGCACTGTTGGTGGGAATGTAAAATTGGTGTAGCCACTGTGGAAAACAGTATGGAGGTTCCTCAAAATCTGAAAAAATAGAAATACCATATGATCCAGTAATTCTACTGTGGTGTATTTTCCAAAAAAAACCCCAAAAACACTAATTCAAAAAGATATATGCACCCTTATGTTTATTGCAGCCTTACTTATAATAGCCAAGATATGGAAGCAACCCAAGTATCCATTAATAGATGAATGGATAAGGAAAATGTGGTATATATTTAAATATACATAATGTAGTATTACTGAGCCATAAAAAAAGGATATCTTGCCATTTGCAACAACACAGATGGACCTGGAGGGTATTATGCTAAGTGAAATACATCAGATGTAGAGTCAAACAACCATATGATTTCACTTATATGTGGAACATAAAAAACAAAACAAACAAAAAGCATAAAAAGACCCATAAGTACAGTGAACTGATGGCTACCAGAGGGAAGGAGGTGGGGGAATAGGCAAAATAGGTGAAGGGGAGTGAGAGATAGTCTTTCAGTTACGGATTGAAAAAGTTACTGGGATAAAAGGTATAGAGGATTGGGAATACAGCTAATGGTATTGTAATAGGGTTCTTTGATATCTTATGGTAGCTATACTTGTGGTAAGCATAGCATATTATATAAAAACCATGAGATACCACTTCACAGAAGGTCACAATTTTAAAAAAAGAAAAAAAAAATAACACGTGTTGATGAGTATGTGGAGAAATGGGAAACCTTTTACATACACCAAACGGGAAGGTAAAATCATGCAGCCACTGTGGAAAAGTCGGACAGTTTCTCAAAATGTTAAACACAAAATTTTCATATGACCCAGAAATTCCAGTATTAGATATATACTTAAGAGAACTAAAAACATACAGTGTAACAAAACCTTGTACAGAAATGTTCAGAGCATTATTATCCGTAACAGCCAGAAGTGGAAAGAGCATTATTATCCGTAACAGCCAAAAGTGGAAACATTCCGACCAAATGTTAAACTGCGGCATGGATAAACAAAATGTGGTGTATCCCTACAAGGAAATTTTATTCAACCAAAAAAAAAACAAAAAAGAATAAAGCACTGGGGCGCCTGAGTGGCTCAGTTGGTTAAGCGACTGCCTTCAGCTCAGGTCATGATCCTGGAGTCCCAGGATCGAGTCCCACATCGGGCTCCCTGCTCGGCAGGGAGTCTGCTTCTCCCTCTGACCCTCCCCCCTCTCATGTGCTCTCTCTCATTCTCTCTCAAATAAATAAATAAAATCTTTAAAAAAAAAAAAATGAAGTACTGATACATGCTACAACATGGATGAATCTTGAGATAACATTATATTAAATGAAAGAAGCCAGACACAAAAAGCACCTATTTTATGATTCTGCTTATATGAAATGTCCATAATTGGCAAATCTGTAGACAGAAAGCAGATTCGAGGTTGCCAGGGGTTGAGGAGAAGGGGGTTGGGGGAATGACTGCTTAATGGGTACTAGATTTCTTTTTAAGGTGTTAAAAATGTCCTGCAATTAGATAGTGGTTATGACTGCACAACATCGTGAATGCAACCAAAGTCACTAAATTACATACTTCAAAATGCTTAAAATGGTGAATTTTATATTATGTGAATTTCACCTAGGTGAGATACCAGTTCACTCTCAGTGAATGACCAGGATGCAACTAGGACTTATATACATTGCTGGGGTCAGGGTTAAAAATTTAAGTAACTTCCATGGCGTTAAACATTCAATAAATATATGATTCAGCAATTCTAAGAAAAATAAAAACACAGGTCCACAAAAGGAACTGTATACAAACGTTCATAGAAACATTATTCATAACAGCCAAACCCAGGAAACCACCCAAATATAAATCTACATGTACGGTATATTCACACCATGGGATACTACCCAGCAATAAAAAAGAATGAACTACTGATATCTATAGCAACATGGATGAATCATAAAAGGTTTATTTATGTTATGCAAAATAATGCAGAGCTACAACATAAATTTTATGATTTCACTTATATTAAGTTGAAATACAGGAAAAACTGTAGCAGTCAGATATAAATCAAACTATAGCAATCAGAAAAGTGGTTACCTCTGATGGGATGGGAGACTGGAATGAAGAATGAAATAACCTTCTGAGAAGCAGAAATGTTCCATATTTTGATTGTGGTAGGAATTACACGGATATACATATTTATTAGAACTCAATCTGTACGCTTAAAATGGGTCCATTTTATGGGACTGTAACTGCCAAGGGATATATTCCACCACCCCCAGTGGATTCCTGAAACCTGAGATAGTAACAAACTCAATGTATGCTTTTTCCTATACACACACACCTATGATAGTTTAATTTATAAATTAGTCACATTAAGAAATTAATAGTAACCAAAGACAATTAAAATAATATACTATCATAAGAGTTAGTGAATGTGGTCTCTTGCTGTCTCAAAATATCTTACTGTACTGTACTCACCTTCCTTGTGATAATGTGAGATGATAAAATGCCTGCGTGATCAGGTAAAGTGAGGTGAATGAAGTAGCATTAGGCTACTACTGACCTTCTGACAATAGGTCAGAATCTGCTTCTGGACCATGGCTGATGGAGGGTAACTGACATCTGGGATAAGAAGGGACTATTCTATTAGAAATTTTTAAAATTTACATAATGAGATTTCTATGTAAAACCAATCTCACTGAGCATAGCACATGGTAGGTGCTCAATCAATGCAGAAGGAAAGAAGGAAGTGGGGTAACTAGGTAGATTATTTTATAGTCATGGCCCAATAGTATGTATGTATTCTTTACCACCCTTAAGGAATTTATGATCTAGTTCAGAATGACATATCACCTCTGAACCAGCTCATTATCTTTAACAGTTCCCACAGATGCCATAGCAGCCTCTGAATCATACTGTCTTATGGGAAACCACTTTCAAATTCCGAATCCTCCTGTCTTGCTTATTCTCCACTTTTTACTCTTCACTGAGGTTGTGTTCAAGGTCTTGATACACGGAATTTTCCCTGGTTTCTGAGCCCACCAGCACCTGAGACAGAGACTTCAGTGCCACAGCTATCTTTTCATATGTTTAGCCTGCAAAACTAACAACTTAACCTTCGAAAACCCTTAGGTCCTCCAACTCACCAGGGTATTGAGACTATAAGAAGTGAAAATTAAATTTGAAAAATAGCAAGAGAACATATTTCAGAAGATAATATATCAATAGTTAGCATATGAATCAAACAGGGATATTATGAAAAGCCCTAAATGAGCAGGAGATAAAGCTCTATCTAAGCTAGGCTTGCTCTGAACAGGGAGAGGAACAGGTGGAGAGGCTTAAGCAAAAAAAAGACAATAGGAAAGTGATGAATGTTACAGAAAAATGAACAAATCCATTCATTTTTCTAGGCTCTAGAGCAAAAAATTTAAATTTGGATATATGTGTGAGGAAGTCTGAAAAAGCAGATTAAGGCCTCATTTGATAATCACAAAAAGATGTGGGGTAGAATACGCAGATACTGTCTTCATTTAACTATAAGAGGTGAAATTGTCCAAGGTAATAAAACTTCTTAGGAAAAGAGCCCGTACTGAATGAAATTCATTTCTCCTGATTTACAGCCAAATGTTCATTTACTTAGACCATGATTCTGCTCAATGTTCTCTAACTTTGCTTAATACAACTCTTGATTTTTTTTTTAAGATTTTATTTATTTATTCATGAGAGACAAAGAGAGAGAGAGAGGCAGAGGCAGAAGCAGGCTCCCCAAGGAGCAGGGAGCCTAATGTGGGACTCGATCCCAGGACCCTGGGATCATGACCTGAGCTGAAGGCAGATGCTTAACCGAATGAGCCGCCCAAGTGCCCAGAAACAAACTTCTTACCAAAAATAACCTTGTCCCTTCCCCCATTCAGTTCTTCTTGAATGTATATCCTTCACCTAAAGCATACTTTAAGATATACTTTAACATAAATTTTATTATCTTACCAAGAGTCCTGATTACTGACATGATAGGTAAGGGGGTTTCTATGAGTACAGGTCATAGATACATGACCAAGTCTTTCCTATAGCTACTAAAAGATCTGAATTCCAATAATATTTTTTAAAATTAACCTTGAGTTACAGATTAGAAAATTATTAACAGTGACCAGTAAAACAGACTTTCTGCTTACTCACAGATTGGCATTATCACCTATAATGCAGTCAAGGGTGTGTCTAAAAGCATAGGGTACATCTGTGTTACTGCTTCCTCATTATAGTAAGTATGAGAGGTAACTCAGCTTTCACTGGAACATAAAAGGAGCTTTCATTTTTTATGTTCAATAGAGATATGTTTAAATCTTTCCCATATCCCCTAAACCTTCCAAAGACCCTACCTTCCCTTCCTATCACTATTAATTTGCTACATTGACAAATTTTTTCAAGAGTACACTCAACTTGTCTCCACTTCGAGTCCCTTGTTCTTATCTAGTACTTATACCTTAGTCATCTACTGAAATTCTCACTAAGGAAACCAATGACATCTTTTTTTTTTTCAAGATTTATTAATTTGAAAGAAAGAGAGAGCTAGAGGGAGAGGGAAAGAGAGAGACAGACAGCACACACGAAGGGGGGTGGGTGGGCAGAGGGAGAGGGGAAGCATAGTCCCAACTGAGCAGTGAGCCCAACATGGGGCCCGGTCCAAGGACCCTGAGATCATGACCCAGCCAAAGGAAGACGCCTCCCCACTGAGCCACCCAGGTGCCCTGGAAAACAATGACATCTTAAACACCAGAATCAAAGGCCTATTTTTCAAATCTTGGCCTTTTTGAACTCTTGAAGATGGAGGAGCTGGTGTAGAGGCCACCAGAAGGATACTCACTGAGCTCTCACTCTGTACTCATTAAGCTTTCAAAAATGTTTCATTTCATCCTCACATCTGAGAAGTATTAATTACCCCCTTTCATTGATTAAAATTGAAGACTCAAAACTACCTAAAGCCAGACAGTGAAGCCTGCATGATCCCAATGTTTGTAATTCTGTGACTTTGGATATTAAGTTTTGTTCCCAGTTCTCTTCCTAACTCTCTGGCCTTTTCTCCATCTTTCTCACTATTTCATCATCGTCTACTCATCACTGCTTCTCTTATTTCAGATGCTCTCCTGGGCAATTTCATTTCCTTTCATGACTTTAACTACATTCTATATTCATGTTTCTCAATCTTAAAACTTTTTATAAACAAAAAGTTTTACGCTCTTTCTGTAGTTCACATTTTTTAAAATTTTTATTTTTTTAATTAACATATAACGTATTATTTGTTTCAGGGGTACAGGTATGGGATTCATCAGTCTTACATCTTGAAAATAGCTTGTCTTCCTCAGATAGAACATCTAACGTTGAATATGTTTTGTTCAAACGACACCTCCTCCTCTCAAGATCTGATACCCTCCTACGCATCACCCCGTGGCTGAGGGTCTGTATGTCTCTCAAATCAATCTTTTTCCTCTCTTCACCCCACCCCCATATCGCTCCTAAGTTACAGACAAATATTACCAACTGGATAGTTCCATGTTTCTCTCCCTTGGTCCTTCAACTTAAAGTCATCCACAACTAAACTCTCCTTTCCGCAAACCTGAACTACCTACCTCTTTGGATTCTCCATTTTGGTTAAGGGTTATTACAATCCATCCTTGTCTATGCTTTAATGTACTTATTCGTGAAACAGTGATATTGGCACTAACTTCTCTGATCTCTACTAGTTCAAAAATCAACCATTAGGGGTACCTGGGTGGCTCAGTCAGTAAAGCTTCTGACTCTTGATTTAGACTCAGGTCATGAGCTCAGCCAGGGGTGGGACTCTACGCTGGTCCTGGAGCCTGCTTAACATTCTGTCTCCCTCCCTCTCTAAAAAATAAATATATATATAAACCATTAAACAATGATTGACTATTATGGCCAAAAGCTGATGAATGCAAAATCCCACAAGATTTAATCCTCTTCCTCTTTCACAAGTCTATAAGCAGAAACAAACCCAAAACAATTTTGTGAAGCGTTTTTTTCCCACTTACAAAACAAAATTAACTTTACAAAATATTTTAATGTAATCCTTACTATAATCCCATTATTACCCCCACTTTACAAGTGAAAACACTGGGACTCAAAGGGATTAGGTAATTTAATCAGAGTCGTGCTGCAAAGTGGGAGGTCTAGACCCCAAACCCTAGGACGTGAGATTTCAAATTCCATTCTTTCTATGATTGTTGAAACAAACTTCACAATAAAACGAAAACAGGTTTGTGCACAACGGAGGTCAAAGGAGCAGCACACAGCCAAGTATGAAATGGCCCAAGGCGACCTGAACTCGCTCTAGGCTGGGAGGGGCCGCCTGGCCGGACCCTCGCTCCGACGCCCCCCTCCCAGGCCGCTCCCGCCCTGGAAGTCCCTCTGCGGCCTGTCCCAGGCCGGCCAGGTCGGCGGTGACGGCAGGAAAACCCTCGCCTCGGGGCGTGCTGGGCGGGGGCTCTCGCGGCCAAGCAGGCCGGCCCGGCCGGAGGCTGAGTCCTAGTTGGGCCGCAGCCGCCGCGCCTTCAGCCTCCGGGACAGCCGACCCGTGGGCAAGAAGCGTACCTGGTGAAGGAGGCAGCTGGAGGGCACGCGGTCCCGGCGACCCTAAGAGGCGGGAATGACCCTGTTGGCGGGCTAGCCTCCGGGTCTAACTGCATTCACTACGTTAGGTCAACAGGAGTCACAAGGACTCTTCAGGGGAGCGGAGGGACCGGAAGGCACGGGCGTAGAGCGGCGACCTGAAGCCTGGAAGGTACCAACGTGTGGCAGGGGCAGGGGGCGGAGACGCGGCCCGTGGGGGCGGGGCGCGCGGCGCGAGGAGGCGGGACGTGGGGGCGAGCGCGAGGCGGGGCGCGGCGCGCGGCGTGAGAGAGGGCGGGGCGCGCGTATGGGCGCCGCGGCCGCGTGACGCGTTTTCAAATCTTCAACCGCCGCAGCCCACTCGTTTGTGCTTTACCTCTTCCTCCTCCGCGCCTTGGAGTCGAATCCGGCCCCGGAAACCCGGACGGTAGACGCGGCATCTCTGTTGCGTGGGTGTGGTAGTCTGCGGAAGGGGAAGAGGCGACCGGCTGATAAATCGGCCTCGACGAGCTGTTTTCGTGACCGCACGGCGCGACACTCTCCCGAACCCAGCATGTAGGTGCCGGGCGGCTGCCATGAACTCCGGAGCCATGAGGATCCACAGCAAAGGACATTTACAGGGTATGAAGCCCCTCCTCCGCTGCAGTCCCTTTAATCCTTTCCTCCCCTCGTGGTTCCACCATTGATTCTTTAGTTCTTCCCCCCAGGTCCCTGCTCCTTTTCTTTTCTGGCTTGTGCGCCCCTCTCTGTGGCCTGAAGGAAGGCTCCGTCCAGGGCTTTGCCTCAGAAAGGGAGAGGATCCCAGCGGGGCCCCTCGCGCGGTTCACGCTCCAGCCGCGGCCCAACATTGCCGGAGGTTGTAAAGCTAGAAAACAATGTGCGGACCCGGGACCTGGCCGGGCCTCGGACAGATGCTGAGACTCAGCTCAGGCCCTTTGAGGCTGCAGCTCTATCAATTTGAAAGCAGAGGTGCTCGTGGCTTTTAGGTTCATAATTAAATTGGGTGATTGTGGGTGGGTTTTTGGCCTTATTTTTAAATTTATTTTTCTTCACTCATAAAGTTAAGGGATAGTATTTGTATTTCAAACACATCATTGCTGTTTTCAACATTATAGACAGAAACGAAAGCACATTTCCATTTTCGACTACTTTGTATGGTAAGACATTACAGCTTCCAAGTGTTTTTTCTTTTTTAATATGTCTAGAATATATATGTCGTATATATATAGGAATTTTCAACGTATGAACAGATTGTGTTATGAAAGTTAATTTTTAAAGCAGTTGTTTCAATCTCAGATCTGTTTTCAAAGGAAATAATGAAGTGAATGGTGATTTGGCTCTTAAATGGACCATTTATTTCTTAATACATAGACTAGGAAACTAAACCTTGGAAACTTTTGAGGACTAGGTCATCATGTGTAACAGGTTTCTTGTACAGGTAAGTCTTTAACATTTTAAGCCCGTTTTGAGTGTTCAGCAGAATGGCAGATGCTCCATAAATATTTGAGTAAATACCCCATGGAGTTTACATCGTAAGGAGGAAAATCAAAAAGGTTTTAGTTTCCACTGTAATACATAAAAACATGAACAAATACATAAATATTTACTGCAAATTCAACTATTGGCTGTGAACAATAATTATTTTACAATATAGTATCTGTTAAAACAAGTATGGTATTTTGGTTTTATCCGAAGTGGTACTACAAAGAAATACATTAAAATGCTATTGAGTTTTTAATTGGTGGGATTATAAAGATTTTTTTCCCCTCTGTGATATGATGCCTGCATAAAAAATATTTTTAAAACAGAAATTTTTTGTCTGCATAAAACTATCTAATTCTACATTTTTTTTAAACAACAGGTGGAATCCAAGTCAAAAATGAAAAAAACAGATCTTTAAAATCTATGAAAACTGATAACAAACCAGAAAAATCCAAATATAAGCCGCTCTGGGGAAAAATATTTTACATTGACTTACCTTCTGTCACCATATCTGAAAAACTGCAAAAAGACATTCAGGATCTGGGAGGGGTAAGTCAAAACTATATACACTTTGACAAAAAAGGAAAAATTTGTAACTAGTACTTTCTAACATGTAATCATTTTAGATTATCATATTGGGAAACATAACCATATAAGCACCAAGTTTAAAACTTTTATCAGCTGTTTAACATTAATGAAAAACTATTTGTTTTAACCTTTTGTAGTCTAATAGGACTTTCAGGTTTCTGTGATTTTTAGTCAAGTGTAAAGTTCACAAAGTGTGAGAAATGTGACTCCCTCCTTTGTCCTGGTGGAACCTCTGATTGCCTTCTCATTGTAATGTTTGTATGTCCTCCAGATAGCAGGAACTCCTTGATAGTGGTTATTGGGGAACATAAATTTGTCTAGACTAGCCTAACAGTAAGAATGTTATTTGCAGAACAAGGAGAACCTTTTTGAACCACAAAGAGTTAAATTACTCTGAGTGGTAACAGTCTCAACAGAATGAATGTCGTTGGGGAACAGAATTTGGGTTAAGAATAGTGAAAGCTCTTCTAACTTATACATTGAGTAAATGATTAAGAAATTAGAAAATTTGAGTAAAATTCTAAGATTTTCTTACGAGTAAGATTAACATTGGGTAGGTTTAAGCAAGTGAGGTTAAGAATTTATTAATTTCTTTACTAATTCTTCCTATTTAAAAAGATTTTTGCTACACTTTGAATTTGTTGAATAATCTTTGAATAATCTGCCATTCCTGGAATAGAATTTTGCAGAAGAACATGTAACAAATTTCTTAGAGTTGTTTATTGGTGTGATCTTCATTTATTTATTTGAAAGAGAGCGCAACACAGAGAGCATGGGCACGGGGGTTGGGGGGGGCAGAGGGGAGGGAAAAGCAGATGCAGGGCTGGAACTCAGGACCCTGGGATCATGACCTGAGCCAAAGGCAGACGCTTAACCGGTTGAGCCACCCAGGCGCCCCTTGTTACTCATTTTCTTAAAACATTGTCACATTGTCATAGCAGTATATCCTATCATATCATGATGACCATTCCTAAAAATCATGTTTTATAGGCCAGCCACCTTTGAATAAAGACTCCTTTTTTTTTATTCATTTAGAAAGTAAGTGCTTACGGGTCCAGAGAAGTAAAATGACTGGCCCAGTGTAGGATTAGCCTCTTAATTCCCAGACTAATACACTATTACACTGTTTTGTTCCTCTAGCGATTAATGGCTACAAAACAGTTTCACAGCTTTCTCAAATATGATGAATAACCCATCAACCTTTTATGATCTAAATCAGTGATTTCAGGGGTGCCTGGTTGGCTCAGTTGGTTAAGCATATGCCTTCAGCTCAGGTCATGATCCCAGGGTCCTGGGATCAAACCCCGAATCGAATCGGGTTCCCTGCTCAGATGGGGGCCTGGTTCTCCCTCTGACTGCTGCTCCCCCTGCTTGTGCTTGTGCGCTCTCTCTCTCTCTGTCAAATAAATAAAAATCTTTAAAAAAAGTAAATCAGTGATTTTAGATTTGTATTTTTAGCAGTAGAACTCTTCAAGCAAAATCATTTAGAAGTCTAACGTATAAAGCCAGTAAAAAGGAAACTGTTAAGGTAAAATAGCAGTTCTAGTTAGTACAGGGATGCATGCCCTGCCCCCCTTTTCTCTCATTCCCACAGCAGTTTCTGAGGCACTACAAGAAACAAGTTTTGAATTAACTTATGCATTTCATAATAGTTGGGAGACCTTTTGGTTTTATACACTTCAAATTTTTATCATAAAATGGTTTGAAGTAGACCAATGAAGTGAAGAGCATATTAAGAACATAAGTTTTCACATTTTTTCTTTGAGCTGTGGATTTTCAACTGAATTTGACTTGTTAACTGTACTTCTTAATTTCTCTTTTTAAAATTTTTTTAATAAAATTATGATCCCTCCCCACACTATTTTTCCAATAATTTAGTGATGTCCTGATTTCTGTTCTTATGACATTCCCATCTCTATCCCTAAAATAAAGACTTCTTTCTGATGATCTGTTACATAAATTATAAAGGAACCTTGATCTCTAGACACTTAAGAGTTTTAGGGTTCAACTTTAAGAAATACTTAGTTGAATAGATATTCCTTGAAAGGATGATTCTTGTTACTTAATTTTTAGGATTACTTAGGCCCTTTACCATTTTGTAACTTATATTCAGATTATAACCAGTGTTGTCTTTTTCTGTAATTGTCTACTTTGTGCATTTGTTTTCTCTACTCTTAATGAAAACATACCCCCATTTTCCTGGAGAGTATGCTTCTGACAAATTCAACCACTGAAAACACAGCAGTGAAGTCTGACATAGGGAAATATCTTTTAATAGTGGCAAGGAATGTAGCTGTTACAAAACCATCTAAAAAGGACATGGAACGAACCATATTTAGGTCCATATTTAAAATTCTGGGCTAAAATAAGGCAGTTGGAGAAGAATAGAGATGTAAGGGTAAATGCCTTGCCATAAATGAACTTGAAGACAGAGTTACTTGTTCATTGTAACCTTGAGTGACTCAGAAATGTTTCAAGTTTACTCTTTAAAAAACCTAAATTCAACAATAGCTAATAAATTGAAGACCATGGTGAAACTAAGTTAGCATTTCCGGGGTGTGGTATTGTTTTGCTAGATTTCAAAAATGAATCTTATGTCCATCCTGCGTCTGATCTAGGTAGAGATTGCATGGATACAATTAATTGTAACACAACATGTAATATCAATAAGAGGGAGAAATTACTTCCAATTAAGAAATCTTGGAAGCTGTTGTGCAGACAGAATTTGAAGTCAGCTTTGAAGGATGATTATGATTTGCGCATGTGTAAATTCATTCAAAAATTACTCCACTGGCATCTTTAATATGCTAGCACTGTTTTAGCTACGGGGGATGCAAAAATACATAAGATGTAGTCTACTGCTCTCAATCTATGGGAACATCAGACACTTAAATCATTTACTGTATAGGTCAGTGCTTTAACAGAAGATATTGCCATTAAAATACATTGAAGCGGGGCGCCTGGGTGGCTCAGTCGGTTAAGCATCTGACTCTTGATCCCAGCTCAGGTCTTGATCTCACGTTTGTGAGTTCAAGCCCCACGTTGGGCTCCACACTGGGCATGGAGCCTACTTAAAAAAGAATATAGAGAAGAAAATGATTAACTTTGCCTTTAGGAATCCTAGCAGAGATGGAACTTAACCTAAGTCTTGAAAGTCTAGTAGAAATATACCAGATAGAATGGACAAACTAAATAGAGGGAAGAATATATTTAAAGTTAAGTATAATTTGAGCAACTGCTGATACTATAATGTGACTTGAGCTTGGGATTTAGATGGGGAGAAATAGCAAGAAACAATGTTATATCAGGGCTAAACTGTGAAAGACGTTTTATTTACTACTGAAGAAATAAAACTCTTTCTATAGGAACTGGAAAACCAAAGGAAATGTGTGGTACTAGCATAAGGACATAGAGACTAATGCAACAAAATAAGAGACCCTAGAAGTAAACCATCGCATATATGGTCGATTGATTTTCAGCAAGGGTGCCAAGACCATTCAGTGGGGAAAGGACAATCCTTACAATAGCTGATGCGAGGAAAACTGCTGAAGAATGAAGTTAGACCATTATTGCACATCATATGCTAAAATTAATTAAAAATGGGTCAAGTTCTCAACGTAAGAGCTAAAACTCTTAGAGGAAAGTATACGGAAAAGCTTCATGACATTGGATTTGGTGTTGATTCCTTGGATATGAAACCAAAGGCATAGAGAACAAATGAAAAAATAGATAAATTAGACTTAATAAAAATGAGAAGGTTTTGTGCATAAATGGGTAATATCAAGAGGGTAAAAAGACGACCCACAAAATGGGAAGAAAAAATATTTGCAGGGGCACCTGGGTGGCTCAGTTGGTTAAGCGACTGCCTTCGGCTCAGGTCATGATCCTGGAGTCCCGGGATCGAGTCCCGCATCGGGCTCCCTGCTCGGCGAGGAGCCTGCTTCTCCCTCTAACCCTCCCCCCTCTCATGTGTTCTCTCTCTCTCTCATTCTCGCTCTCTCAAATAAACCTTTAAAAAAAAAAAAATTTGCAGATCATATATCTGATAGGGTATTAATGTCCAGAAGGAGATACCATGTCACATCTATTAGGATGGTCAGTATCAAGAAAATATGTGTTGGCAAGAATGTTTGGAATTTGGAACCCTTTTGGGTTGGTGGAATTGTAAAATGGTACAGCTGCTATGGAAAACAGAAGTTATACCCAAAAGAATTGAGAGCAGGGCCTTGAAGAGATATTCATATACTCATGTGCATAGCAGCATTATTCACAATAGACAAAAAGTGGAAACAACCCAAATTTTCATCAACAGATCAATGGATGAACAAAATGGGTATACATACAATGGAATATTATTCAACCTTGAAAAGGAATGAAATTCTTACCCTTGATAAAACATGGATGAACCTTGAAAACACTGTGCTAATAAGCAAAATAACTCAGACACAAAAGGACAAATACAGTATTTAATATATATAATTCACCTATATGAATTATCTAGAACAGTTAAAGTCATAGAAACAAAGTAGAACACAGATTAAAAGGGGCTGGGAAGAGGAGATGGGGATTTACATTTAATGGATAGTTTCAGTTTAGGATGATGAAAAAGTTCTAGAAATATACAGTGGTGATGGTTGCACAACATTGTAAATGTATTTCCTGTCACCGAATTGCATACTGAAAACTGGTTAAAATGATCGATTTAATATGTATTTCATCACAATTTTTAAAAAATGTTTAGGAGAGTATGTTCCTTTTGAAAAATTGGAAACTCTGGCAATGCTAAGGCCACATATTTATGAAAATGAAGAAAGCATTTGATGTGTAAATTGTGCATTTATATCCCTGCTGGCCCTTGTAAGCATTTAAGTTGGTAATCCCTGAAATAAATAAATGTGGATATCTTATTTACTGGTTGATGAAAATGCTGCTCATAAAAAAGGGAAGTAATGATTTACACTTAACCAAGGGGCCCACTGGTATAAGCAGCAAATTCTGCTTAATGCTTAGATGGAATTAATTCATTTGTTATATACTTTGCTTCATTTCTTTTTATTATTCCCCTTTATGTTGTGAGATACTACAGAAACTAAATATAGCTGTTTAAAATATTATAGAAATATTTCCTTTATGAAAATAGTTACGATTACTAGTATTTATTTCTACTTTAATTTTTCTGCCCTTGGATGGGAATGATCTTTGATAACATTGACATCCGGTACTTGGGTTTATAAATTCAGGATTTAAGCAGTGGTTTTCAAACATTTTAGTAGGGAAATCATCTTTAGTCTTACACTCTAAGGGTAAGGGTCCCCTTCTTCTTGTTATAGTCTTATGGTAAGATCTTAACTGATTTTGAACTGTCCTGCCCTGTATAATAGCCATCAGGTACGTGTGGCTATTTAAATTTAATTAATACTAACTATATCGAAGAAAACTTAAAATTCACTTGCTCAGTCATATTAGTTACCTTTGTTACATTTTAAGAGCTGAGCAGCCACATGTGGCGAGTTGCTACCATATTGGACAATGCTGATAAAGAACATTAACCATTACATTAAGTTCTACTGGACAGTAGTGCATTTAGAGCATGGACTTGAATCAGAACATCTGTATTCATATTCTGTTATTTACTACTCATGTAACCTCAACCAAGTCACTTTAATTTTCTTTTCCACAAAATGTGGATATTAGTAATATTAGTACCATGGTGTTGTTATATGGGTTAAATTAATAGGGATATATGAAGTACTTAAAAATAGTATTTAACATATGCTGGTTGTTATTGGAATGCCCATTGTACTTCCTCAGAACTCAGATTCAGAAGAACACAGTATAAAAACCACCAATTTTCAAAATATTGAATTGCATAAAATTGGTATTTTACATTGTACCTGAAATATGAAACAGTTTATGGTTTATATGGCTTATTTGAAAATACTTTGTTTTCCTTTAGCGAGTTGAAGAATTTCTCAGCAAAGATATCAGTTACCTTATTTCAAATAAAAAGGAAGCTAAATTTGCACAAACGTTGGGAAGAATTTCTCCTGTACCAAGTCCAGAATCTGCATATACTGCAGAAACCACTTCACCTCATCCCAGCCATGATGGAAGTTCATTTAAATCTCCAGATTCAGTAAGTCTCTTAAATGTGCTTTGAGACCTTCAGAAAGGCTGTAGCCTGAGGATCTCATGATTTTCAAGAGCAGACTGGCAGCAGAGTTCACTTAGGTAGAACAATATTTACATTATAGGTGGCTTTCCAATCGATAACGTTACTGTCCTATAGAAAGGTGATTTGTCTCCTAATACTTTGGGGTCATACTCTGCTAAAATAATATTTTTTGCCTTTGGGGATGGCTTTTATTTTTAAGAGTTATTTACAACTAAAAAGTAACAGCAAATCATTATTTAGAGTAGAAATGGAAACCTTTTCTTTGTTTCACAGCAGGAGTAAGCAAACTATGGCATGGGCCAAGTCCAGCCTGCCTGTTTTTTTTTACAGCCTTTGGGTTAAGCATGGTTTTTACATCTTCAAATGCTTGGGCAAAAATTGAGACTATTTTATGACAAATTAAAATTCAGGTATCAATGTCCGTAAATGAAGTTTTATTGGAACACAGCCAGACCTGTTCATTTACATATTAACTGGTTGCTTTCCTGCTGTATAGGGAGTACTGGATAGTTAGGACAGGTACTATATGGCCTGTAGAACCTAAAACATGTGCTGTCTGGCCCTCTACAGAAAAAGTTTGCCAGCCCCTGTTTTAGGTACTGGTATCACATCTCTGTTACTCCATTGACAAGTTAGAAGATACAGTGAAGGATAAATTGGGGAGGGAGAAAAATAGAAATACATACAAGAAGAAAAGTCAAGGAAGGCTCATGTATTTTTTCACTTTAATGCTTTTTTGGAGGAATGAGATTATACACTAGTGACTAGTTCCAAATTAGTTGTTCCTCACAGCATTTCAATTGCTTTTCCAGTGTTGTATTTAAAATGGGAAATACCAAAATATACATATGTATGTGTATATACAATTTACTCATATTCTCAAATCTTCATTTGAATACAAAATTAGAATGTAAACTTGTTAATTAGAGACAATTTACTATAGAACTGAACTTTGTTATCATTTAATTATTTAGTTGCTCTATCAAAAAAAGAAGCAAACTTTTTAATAGATGTTATTACAAAGACCCAAAGGAAATCACCTTTTACTATACCTTATTGTGTTGATAGTCATTAAGACTTGTACAAATAAATTTTGTCTATTTTAAATTTTATATTAAAATTTATAGATTTTATCAATTTATTTTAGCTATTTTATATTTTTAAGTTTTTTTCCAATGAGGCACTGTGTTACAACTTTTTAATGTTTGAGCACATTTTTTTTGTAGGTGTGTTTGAGCAGAGGAAAATTATTAGTTGAAAAAGCTATCAAGGACCATGTAAGTATGAAATTTAAAAATTTACTATATGTATTCTATTAAGAACTTAAGTGGAAATGGAGATGTTCCTGAAATCTTCCTTTTCTCATTTTTAATAGGAAAAGCCTAAATATCAGCATGTATCTCATTTTACAAAGAACAGAATCTACTTTTCATGAAGAAACGTCTCCATCTTGTGGCCTTTTAAAATATTGCTGGAGATGTATGAAGTTTTTGGCATTTTTGTTTTTAAATGAAATTTCTTGAAACTGTTAACTGTAAGACTACAGTTGCATTAATTGTCAAGCATATGGGAATATATTAAACAGGGTTAATTTATAAATTCCAAAAAGAAAAACTGATGTAGTGATTGCTATTTTAACTATATAGAGTCTGTTTTGAATACCTATCTCAGTGACATTAACCTTCAAATAATTTTTAAAATTTAGCTCATTTAAATTCATAATTTTCTAGAAAAACTCTTAAGCCTCTTTTTATTTTACAGGATTTTATTTCTTCAAATAGTATATTATCAAATGCCTTATCATGGGGAGTAAAAATTCTTCATATTGATGGTAAGGATGTTACCAGTTTTTTTGACAGTATTTGTTAAAAGTATTAATTTGTGCTCGTTCCTGATTTTACATAGGGAGAATTCTGATAGCAAGAGATACCTATAATGGTAATTCTTTCACCTAAATCTAGTATGAAGAAAATAGCAGTGTTTAACTCCAGAGGTAAAAATGCTAATCTTAAGCCTTTTTTTTTTTTAATGAAGACATTAGATACTACATTGAACAGAAGAAAAAAGAACTATATTTACTCAAGAAATCAAGCACTTCTGTAAGAGATGTGGTATGTTATTTTCCTTAACTTTTAAACTAATTAAAGAAAGTGATCAAGGTTGATTTTTTTTTTTTTTTAAATCTGTAAATTTTTCTTACCAAGTAGAAAGTATTATTTCCAGAATATCCTAAGGGTAAACCTTTGTGCTGTATTCATGTTTCCATTATTTGAATAAATTATCGTGTATCATTTAACTTTAGGATTTCCTCATGAGGTAAAAGTTGTTCCTGGGAGGATGGCATAGTTTTATTTATTTTTTCTTCTTTGGTTGCTGCTGCTTTTAACCCGCTACTTTAGTTCATTCTGAAGGAAATCATAATTGGCTTATTGCATGAAAGCTTCTAATATGTATAATATACTTCTTTCAATTGCTGTAGATAGCATATTTATAAATTTTTATAAAATACTGGGTGAATATTCCTTAATTGAAGTAGGCTAAATACATATAAATTATCTTTATTGCACTTTACAGATTTTTTGGACTGTATATAGAAATAAATTTATGAAAATGTAAACTCACGAGGATATTATGGTTTCAGAATACACCAGTATGTCATTTCTGTCTGTGTACAGTGTATATAAATATATATTTGAAACAATTTTCGTGAGACATTGCTTATCCTTAATGTGATTCATGCCAGTATTTCTATAGTATTCTATTTCCATTTTAAAAAAAATACTAGCCACAACTCTAAATTGATATTATATCTGCTAATAGGTCACAGTTCATAGTTTAAAATGTATTCAGGGGAGCACCTGGGTGGCTCAGTCAGTTGAGTGTCTGACTCTTGATTTCGGCTCAGGTCATGATGATCCCAGGGTTATAGGATTGAGCCCCATGTCATTCTCTGTGCTCAGCAGGGAGTCGGCTTGAGATTCTTTCTCTCTCCTCCTTTCCCTCTGCCCCTCCCCCTGCTCACTTGTTCTCACATCAATCTTTTTTTTTTATTATGTTATGTTAATCACCATACATTACATCATTAGTTTTTGATGTAGTGTTCCATGATTCATTGTTTGTGTATAACACCCAGTGCTCCATGCAGTACATACCCTCTTTAATACCCATCACCAGGCTAACCCATCCCCCCACCCTCCTCCCCTCTGGAACCCTCAGTTTGTTTCTTGGAGTCCATAGTCCATCATGGTTTGTCTCCCCCTCCGACTTCCCCCCCTTCATTTTTTCCTTCCTGCTATCTTCTTCCTTTTTTTTTTTTTTTTTTTAACATATAATGTATTATTTGTTTCAGAGGTACAGGTCTGTGATTCAACAGTCTTACACAATTCACAGTGCTCACCATAGCACATACCCTCCCCAATGTCTATCACCTAGCCACCCCATCCCTCCCACCCCCCACCACTCCAGCAGCCCTCAGTTTGTTTCCTAAGATTAAGAATTCCTCATATCAGTGAGGTCAGATGATGTCTTTCTCTGATTGACTTATTTTGCTCAGCATAATACCCTCTAGTTCAATCCACGTTGTTGGAAATGGCAAGATTTCATTCCTTTTGATGGCTGCATAATACTCCATTTTATATATATACCACATCTTTATCCATTCATCTGTTGATGGACATCTTGGCTCTTTCCACAGTTTGGCTATTGTGGACATTGCTGCTATAAACATCAGGGTGCATGTGCCCCTCTGGATCACTACATTTGTATCTTTGGGGTAAATACCCGGTAGTGCAATTGCTGGGTTGTAGGGTAGCTCTATTTTCAACGTTTTGAGGAACCTCCATACTGTCTTCCAGAGTGGCTGCTCCAGCTTGCATTCCCACCAACAGTGTAGGAGGGTTCCCCTTTCTCTGCATCCCCGCCAACATCTGTCGTTTCCTGACTTGTTAATTTTATCCATTCTGACTGGTGTGAGGTGGTATCTCATTGAGGTTTTGATTTGGATTTCCCTGATGCCGAGCGATGTTGAGCACTTTTTCATGTGTCTGTTGGCCATTTGGATGTCTTCTTTGGAAAAATGTCTGTTCATGTCTTCTGCCCATTTCTTGATTAGATCATTTGTTCTTTGGGTGTTGAGTTTAAGAAGTTCTTTATAGATTTTGGATACTAGCCCTTTATCTGATACGTCATTTGCGAATATCTTCTCCCATTCT